>NC_061527.1:22830000-22935000 GCF_022379125.1 Scophthalmus maximus
AAAAAGAGAAAAAAAACGGCAAGAAAAGAAAGCTTTTATTTAAGGTAAACAATGTTCTCTGTAACAGCCGGCTTCAGGGATGTTAGGTTAAGGTTATTTCTGTAGTGTAAAAAAAAAGGGGGGGGGGGGGGGGGGGGGGGGGGGGGGGGGCAGTTAATTCAATGTTTTGTCTGTTGTTGGTGACTTCAGATCCTAGAGTCTTGCACACACTACAATGCTCGGTAAAAAAAAATCACTGCACACACAACAACACCTTCAAGGACAGATCACATCAGAATACAAATTGAATGATTAAGTTTCTATCTGCGGCAGATGTCGGGACAGATGGTAATAGCCTATATGAAGTGCAAATAACATTGTCAAAATGCTGTGTGTTTATCTGATATTATCATGCGTTCCCTGTTTTTTTCCTCCCCTCACTGTTACTTGAATGGGATGCTTATGTCTACCACCCACACCAACCACATTAAGCACGCTGTAAAGGAAAACCCATTTGTCATATATGCACAAGTTGTCACAGTAAGTGATGGAGAGAGCTAGTCCAACACAAGTATACACACATACAGTGTGTAACAGCTTGTGCATATGAGAGTGAAATACTGTACATTGCAAGTCAGTCCAAGACTTATATATGACATATTGTATTTACTGTAATCAGCTGTGATGAATCTTCTGTAAGATATTCTGGTTATGAATCATCACATTTTCACATAAATGTCTCTCAGCCAGTTTTGGGGACAGACCGTTCAGAAATACCATCAGTAATTCAACACAGGCACTTTTTTTCTAGTGGTGCATGTAAACAAAATCAATCTCTCCCCCACTCTCACTTTCTCTCGCTCTATCTACCAGGTCATGAGGGATCTCTAGCTGTGTGCTAATTAGCCCGGCATTGATTATTAACCCTTCAGAAAAAAAAATCCCAGATGGCGCTGAATGTTGAATTACCCCCAAGCCCCTAATACCTGGCTCACTCCAGCCTGAGTTATCCTCCCTGGTCGACTGATCCATCCTGTTCCTCTGCATTTACCTTTTGAGTTTCCTGCTTCCTACCCGTCACTCACACACATTCCCTTCACTTCCTTCAATAATATTTTCAGTCAGTCTCCTACATCCCACACAGAGAAGTCCATGCTGGCTGGTTAATGACTAACACACAAGCTCTCACAAACATGGAACACTTTTTCACTTCATCAGTGCCTTTTACAGTTATTATATTAGTCTGCACTTCATGTCTTTATTTTGTACATTTCAATTCATGAAGTTTCCTTTATATTGCTTATTTTCATTTTCTTTAGTTTTCTTTACCGTGTGGTAAGTATTAATTTTGCTCTATTTAAAATGTATTTATTGTATATATTACTTCTCTGTCCTTTTTTACTGTTTGCACCGTGGGTCAGAGATAAACGCCAATTTGATTCTTCTTGTAGTGGCTATCTTCAGTTCGCAGCGTTCTTATCTAAGGACGACATGAGACTGTGTTACGCGTTGAATTGGCTTGGTGGCAACGCCAACGCTAAAACCACCGTGTTGCTCCGCCGTAATTTGTCAAATGTGTAAGCAAGCCGCACAGGAAAACAACCTAAATTCACAGAGGTCAAAAATATACAGGAATGAAGTTGCACCAAATATTAACAATAAAACAAACATGCAACTTGTAAATGCTGCTTACACTTCTGTATGTCTGGCACATATTGCAGAATTGATAATAAAGTTTGACTTGACTTGAATTGATGCTATGAATGCAGGTATGTTTAAAATACCGTATGCTCCCACCAATAAACCATGGCTAAAATTAAGGGGAAAAAAGCAACGTCATCCCACCTTTTTTTTATTACCCTTGACATAGCAGCCTCTTTATGGTACACTGCTTCGGAATAGAGAGAATGGTGCGAACTATTATATCTTGCTCCCCTGCAGTTCTTGCACTATGTAATGCTGGTGAGCGAATATATTTCGCAAGAAGTGCTTAGAAGAAGTCTTATAAGTCATTAGAAAACAGGATTAATGTCCAATATTCAGCGAGGGAACCTTAACAATATCAATGATTGTAGAGTTTGGTTTAATTGATACACTAATTACAGTATATACTTGAGGTGAACACTGTAATTGATTGTTTTTGCAGAACTCCTTTCCTGTCAGTACTTTAATTACAATTCAAATCAGTGAAAGTACTTTGTCATATTACTTGTTTCATTACTTTCATTACTTTTTTTTGCTTTGTCAAACGTGCCTTTTAAAAATAGCCTGATACTTTACTATCACATTTTCTGTATTTGACACATGTAGAAAAACAAGAGACAGTGCTTTAATGAGCAGCATGCCCACAGTTTACTGTTACAGGATTAACTGACCATCATCAGCCAATATAAAGTGCAAAAGCTTGAATCCCTCTGGGGGAAAAAGCAAACACACACCAGGCCAGTTATGGGATTGTGAGTGTTGATTGATAGGGACCATGCAATTGTATCCATTTAACAATGGATAATGGCTGTGGCTCAGGAGATAGAGAGGTTGTCCCAATGACAGAAGGTCGGTGGTTTGATGCTGCGTCCCCCGGCCAGCATGCCGAAGTGACCTTGGGCAAGACACTTAACCTCGAGTTGCCCCTGACGGCTATTCTGGCAGTGTATGGATGGGACAGAAAAAAAAGCACCGTAAAAAGAGTGTTGAGTGTTAAGTAAGTAAATTGAGTAGTCAATAAGACTAGAAAAGCGCTTTATGAATACAGTCCATGCCATTAACCATTTACAATGGAATTTACAACACAATAAAGTGCACAGCCAGTGAGGGCGTCTCAATACTTCCTGAAGTCACTGTCCATAGGATGCATTGGCTGAACCAGCTTATGTTTTTGGGTTGCAGGGAGGACTGGAGCTTATTCCAGTTGATAGCAGTATATGCCTGAGGCGGGATTATCCTAAGCCAATCTCTGGTTATTCACTGCGCTGACATGTAGACATGCACAACCATCAAAGCTCTTATGTTTACATCTCACCACCAACTGAGCATAGTTGTGGGGGTGATATTGTTCACTCGACTCAAAAGTATATACGCAGCAGTTTACTTTTGAGCACATAACTACCCCACAATGGAGTGCATATAGTGAAGAGAGGAGCTACTAGTAGCTGCAACAAAGAACTTGCTTGTGGAAAATCTAGAAAAACTAAAAAAGAGTCCAATCAAATTTGATAAAGGTTTAATTAACAGTGGCATTCCACATACTACAGACTTGTATCCGACAGTGCACACATTAAAGGTAACATATTATGCAAAATTAACTTTTTCAGTGTTTGTGCACATGCATGTGTGTATCTGTGAAGCCTGCCAGCCCACCAACTGTGAAGAAAAAGTCCACCCTGTCGTTTTTTGTGTGAGCTGGCTAAACCCCACAGCCTGGCTCTGAGCAACTGGTTCAGATTTCTCTCCCACTGTCATGTCACATTTGGACTTTTTTGGGGTAATCCGCCCGCGATCTGAGAATCTCCACTTCTCTGGTGAAGGGGCGTGAGATTTCCTACACATTTTGAAATTGATTGACCAATCACAACAGACTGGGCCAGCTGGCCAATCAGGGCAGACTGGGGTCAATCGGGAGGGGGGAGCTAAAGGAAATCCAGGCGTTTTAGACAGAGGGTGAAAAGAGGAGCTGCAGGAATGGGCAGTGGGAGAACACTGTTTACAAGTTGTGACATGTTTGCTACCATTTTCAGAAATGTCGTAAGCCACTCAGGTAAAAAAGTTGTTGAGGCTAAGTTAATGTATTGTAATTTTAATTTGTATGGAGTTTTTGTAATTTCATAATATACCCTAGGGAAATCTTGATGTTCTCGTTAGTGTCTGCGGCATCAATGTTGCCGTTGCTTAGCAGCGACATGTTCACAACTTATTACCAGGTAAAACGTGAGATCACAAGTTCCATATGAAGGCACTAATCCATAGACGGTTGATGATTATCTAAATCCTCATCAAAAAAACACAAATTAACAGATTTGTGCATCAGTCTCAATGTTCACCAAATTTCATCCAAATATGTGATATTTGTTTTCCTTGTCCAATTTCGGCTGAACTTCCACAGATGTCAGCGTGTTGTGAGCCAACACATCTTGGACACGAGTGTGTAAGCCTCAGATAAGGAGGAAAGGGAGCATCAGCGAAAATGATCACCCTTTTCCATTTACTGTCATTGATTCTAAACTTGATCCTTCATGTACATTTTCCTCCTCTCTGCAATCCCTCTGTTTACCAGCTGGTGTGTGTGTGTGCATGACTTCATATCCTAGGCTTTAATAGCTTCATTTAAGTTGCAATCCTTCCCTCTGCTCTGCCATTGATCCCTGTGTAAAGGTTTATCTAGTTCTCTCCATCATATAATTATATAGATAACTCACAGGTATACACACATACACACGCGCTAATCAACCAACCACAGACCGTATGGTGCTCAGACAAAATCTAATGCCAAGTGTTGTGCTGGAAGGTGATTATAGATCACACTGCCTGCGGGTTTGTTGCGAAAGAGTTTCTGAAAAAATAAAACAATTCTACGATGGGCAAATCATAGTTGGAATTGATTATTGAAAATACTACTTTTAACCATAGTGTCCTCAGGCTGTGTATTTTCCATCATCTGATATTTCTCTATAAACGGTGTTGGTGAAAGTCTCATCTGGCCTAAACACTTGAGGTAGGATTTATATCACAATCTACACAAATCACAAAGCAATTAATATTAAGAGGGTTCTCAAGTGTGTTTTTTCAAAATCTGATTAACCAAAAGTATTGTTCGCATGAATATTCATATAGAGTGCGGAGTTGTATTTTGGATGGAGTTCTGGGATACCGCTTTGTCAACACTAAACAGAAGTGACCCAAGATTTTCACCGCTGGTCGATTAATTTTACTGTTTTCCCCCTTTGCTGAACGGAGTTTTCCTCTGGTTTTCAAAGAAAGTTGTGTGCGAAAGTTGACGCAACCGCATGTACTGACGGATGCCACCCCTGCCGTCAGTACAGACAATTTCAAAAGATGAAAGACAGCTTCCTGTAGCATATATCCCTTTTTGTAAGCTATCACCCGTGCAATTTCCCCTTAATCAATCTAAATGAATGAAAACTTGATGGTATGACCACTCTTGCGCCTGTCAGGTTCAACACCCCCTCCTCCTCCCAACCTGTAAACCTATCCATTAGCAGAGTCATTTCCTCTGACAGGCAGGAGAGGTTGACAGATACAGTTCGCATGATGTAATAAAGAGCACATCATTTTTGAAAAGTTATTGAGTATGTGCAGAGTGCATGTTGTTTAAATGATATGACAGACGGTATGGTTTTTAGGCCCAGTGTTAACACTTCACCCTCCACTGTGCCTCCCGCCGATGCACTGTGTTTACCACCCATTTGGCTGGGGTTTAAAGTCAACACATCAACCCCGGGGTCATGCAAAACATTAGGCTGTTATGATGAAACCTGCGCTCACGTGCGTGCACAGGGCGAAATGCGAATGCTTTTTGAAGTGATGCTGGCTGCGGGGCATTGAGGAGACCAATAGCAATGCAGCTCTTTAATCTTTAAATCCCAAGATGCTATGCTGCTTCTTTGTAGCTCGTATTCACACTACTCTAACACAAACTACCAGTCTCTGCTCAGATGCTAACCTGCTGAATGCAACACACCCTGAGAGCTGAGAAGGTCGGAAGTCCAAAGTAGTTAGGAAGTATCTCTGATCATGTCCGTGTTGTTGCACTTGTTATAATAAGAAAATTGTGAAAGGAGAAGTAGTTGAGGAGTTGAGAAAAAAGAAAATAATGAAAAGGGACCTTTGAAGAAAAAAAAATGGAATAATCAATTGCACATCCTACATAACTGCCACTGCAAGCCAAAATCTAACTGCAGATTTGGATACAAAGTCATGCTGCATAACCCTCATTATGTGATAATTGTTACACACTGGAAGATTTAGTTGTCTAACACTTCTACCAAATGGTTGTAAAACAAATGATACTCCAATCAACCTCAGCTGTACTTTGTAATACAAACAAAAAGACACAACTTTTTCGATTTCAGTCTCTCTTGGATCTCTGAAAAGATGAAGTGTGTCCCTCCGCAAATTAAATTTTATTTGTATAGCGCCAAACAAACACCAAAACTCATTAATTATCGCAAGGCATATTACATAGTGAAGTTGGGAAACCCAACAATTGAGACTGTAACACAGCATCAGTAAAGTAATATTAGTTATTGGGACCGCAAAAGGCACCACCTTTGAATTTTACTTTATTGACTGGTACTTTTGATAAGAATTTACATTTTTATTTTTTCATTTTTCCCTTTGGTCGATCAATAAGGATACAACTTAGCCTTATACATAATTCAGTCAAAAATTACCACCACTATATCTCTCTTACTCAACCTGTTATGATGGAACAAATAACATCTCTCTGATTTCCATTGGTATTTTTTTGGCGACCATTACATTATGAATGTGATTCCTACAGATGAACAATTTTGCCGAGTTCCAAACAAACCCTGCAGATCTTGGTCTCCTCCAGCTTCGTCCACTTGTTTCTCAGAACAGTTTTAAAAAAAACAGGTAGCTACTGTATAGCTGGCACACAGATAACTTACTTATTCATTTTCTCCTGTAAATGTTAGGGATGGATGTGGCTCTTTTAATTCTGAAACAACATACTTCTATCTAAACTTGAGCATTGTATTTGACGTAGTCAAATGTGTATTTAATAGACTTAAATTGCTGCTTTGTGCGTTTGGGTGAAGGTTCATTAAGCCACATGTCTATTTCCATCAGGGTAATATAATGTATAGGGAATGAAATGTGACTCATTTGACCACAGGGAATTTTATCTACATTATTTTTCATTTCAGTCAATGAAATAACAAACAAAAAAATAAAAGATTTCAGTTGATCAGGAAATTGGCTGCGCTTTCCCACTTCTACTGCCTTTACTTTCAAGTAATTCTGATGGATTTCCAGGATTAAAACAGCTGTCAGCATACAGTAGAACTAGCTCTGGGCTTGTTGCCACTTGTTGTAGATACCGCTGTGAATACAGCACTGATGTTTTATTCCAGAGTCACAACCCTGGGCCTTCAGGGGGGAGCTCAAGATATATGGGTGGAGTACAACAGTGGCCAGTGAGGATGCCCGTGGAGCTACTGTTGTATGGGGCTACTGTCATGTTTGTGTGGCTCTGGGTGGAGAGCGGTGGATGAGGCGGCTGGCGGAGATTCATGGCCGAGGGATGACTGTGTGTGTTTACTGCCAGGTCTCCCAGGGCAACACATACAGGGCTGCGGGAGCATGGCTATCAGTCAGTGTGACACACACACACACACACACACACACACACACCTGTTTAGCCCTTCAAATAAACACTGGCTCACACACATACAGTATAAACAGTTACATAGTCATACGTAACATGCGCCCGCATCCCACCGTGTTTAATCCTTCAGATCAGTGGTTAAGTGTATTCGTGTAAACAGACTTTTATCTGTTAAACGTCCAAAACATATTGGTTTTTCTTCTTCCATGGTGCCACCCTGCCCTCTCTGCAGCCTGATGATTGATTCAAACAGCATGGCAGTAATGATGGCCTTGGGCTCATCACACCATACTGCAACGACCTCATCCAAACAAGCCAATAACTTCATTAAGTCTAGCGAATCATTTCTGCTCCGTCACATGATGACATGATTTCACATAATGTAAAAGTGTTAAAAAAAAAAAAGAAAAGCTTTCAGATTTTCATGCAGTGGCCTGAACAACGCAAAGTAGATGAATAAAATAAAACATTTTAAATATTTTTACACTTCAATGTGTAATCATTTAAATTAAAAACTCAATGTACTGAAACATTTACTGTACATGCAACATGAAAAAAAAATGGTCATTCACTTTGCATCCCTGTATCCAAGAATAAATATAATTATTGTTTTGGATGAAACAACAGTGAAGACATGACTGAATCATCCACACTCTGTTACTGGGGCATTCAAAGAACTGAAACTGCATCCACTTTCCTGATAATAGGATATGTTAACATGTGCACCATATCACCAGTATACTCCATAAACTACCATAAAAGTCTGCGTGCATTCACACACTGTTAGAGTCTGAGGCACTTGAGCTCTGTTGGTTACACTTACTGTATGGCCCGCACTTGCCGCAAGTGACGGAAATCTGAATGACAAATCAAATTCAAGTGTGAAATAAATAATTAAACAAAGTAAAAACATCAGTTTTTCACTCCTGCATTCCTCTTATTTTTGTCCCGGTCCGGCAGCCAGATCAGTGATGAAATTTTCCCCCTTTTTTTGTTGCGGCGCAGCAACCCGAGGAGGAAGAATAAACATGGGCGAGAAAAAAGGAGCAGGCGGCGGGGCAGCCAGGTGGGCCGGTCGATGCTTTGACAGTTTGACCACAGCACGGCACGGTCGTGACAGCAGTCTGTCACTCTCAGATGCCTTCCTGAGGCCCATTTACCGCCGCCTCTCTCCTGCTCTCTATCCGCTTGTCTTGTGTTCCTCTCCTCACCTTTTCTCTCCATCCTCACAGTTGCTTTTTTTTTTCTTCTCACTTATTCATCCCACATATTCTTCACTTTTTTCCACACCCCCTTCTTTCTGTGTCAAGTCTTATGAAGAGACGGGACAAAGAGAGAGAGATCTCTTGCTCACTGTTATGCTGCCCCCCCCCCCACCCCATCCCCACTACCATGCCTCCTTATGTGCTTTATAGAGTTCCTGAAAAGGCTATAATATCATCACTTATCTCCAGAGATCAACCCCCTGCCTCTAGTCTAATATAGCATCATGTGTTATATTGATACCTTTACTTGGTTTTTGATCTTGTGACAAAAGTATGTTTTGTTAAACACACAGGGAATTTCAATTAGCCTTGAAGGCGAAATTCTGCGACAGAACAGATGGGAAATCTGGTTATTCTATATTCTGTGCATTCCAGATCTTTCTACGCAAATGGAGTAAAATTGACCATCCGTACATGTTACAGTTAGGGATGTCCACATCCGATATTCCATATCGGTATCGGGGCAATATTGGTCAAAATGACTGGATCGGATATCGGAATAAATAAGAAGTACAATCCAATCCGATACACTACAGTAAACAAACCAAATAAATGTCTATTTACGTATCTACTAAGCCTTGAACGACATTCCGGCATCATATTTTTATGTTAATTTATTATAATTTAATTAACAGTTTACAGTTCAATTTGTTCTTTGCTTGTTTGAATGGTGCTGACCATCAACGGCTTTAGATGGCTTGGTTAAGCAAAGTGCATCCTGAACAATGCATTATAAATATTTGATTTTTTAAGAGTGGGGAAAAGATTGTATCAGATTGGTTTCGGATCGTATCGCCAGATATTCAAGGTTGCAGGATCGGTATTGGATCGGACACGAAAAAGTGGTAGCGTACCACCCCTTGTTACAGTATGTGAGTTACATTTAGCATGCACGCTTTTAGACTCCAATACTTAATGTATTAAACCTCATTGACACAGCATGTGATCTGTAAGTAGGCGTTTCACCTAAATGAGAAATAAAAATTCACTGTCACTCGCCTAAACTCACTGTGTGTATCCACGAGCTCCTCATGGAACATGTGCAAAACATTGGTTTGATATTTTAAATCCTAAAAAAAATATATATATATATTTTGGCTTCTGTTTGTTGGCGCATTACTGTGCCCACCTGTTGTTGATCACCCACATCCATGATGGGTGTCCACTCATTAAAACAAAAGAAAAAAAATCTGTGGCATAGCCTCTGCCTTTATTTGACCAGTAAACCCAATTTACACTAAATAATCTGCCTAAACTGTTTTTGTTACCTGGAACAACTGAATCCATGGTTATTCTTGAAATAAGTCCATGGACACTGGTGACATTTGAATGTTTCTCTTACCATTATTTCTGACAGAGCCACCATCCTCCTCTTAAAGATAAGTCAGTACCAGATTACAGGAATTGTTAAAAAGGATATTTTGTAATGATTCTTCTTCCTCGGGAGCCAGATTTATCCATTAACACAGATCTCCCCCGAGGAATTCAAATTCGCCGCATAGAGCTGCTTGCGCCGGCTGCTATCACCCGTATTGATCAGAGGGACGCTGCTGCAGAAGATGGCGCTGTGGCAAAGTAATTACCTGTAGGTTGCACACTCTAGGGGAGGCGGGTGCACATACGTGTTCGTGGGCGCGTGCAAAGCGTGTCGGATGACATGCGCACGTGTGTGCAACTGTAATTGAAAAGTGGAATGGCTCGCCTCGGCACGTTCCACCGCAGAGAACTAAACTGCATTAATTTCTCAGTCCCTAGCTTATTACAAGCACAGGTAGTTACCCAGCTGGGGGAGTCTGATCACATGAGCAATATGGGGGGGGGGGGGGTTGCAGTAAGTTGATGCGTACTGGTTAAGGGAATCCTTGATTAATGCTCTATAGGTATAATGCTAATAATAACTAAAGAGAAGGAGCAGACACTCATTTATCAGAATGTCACACCGCCTGCAAAAACCACACTGCTATGCAAATACATTTTAATGATACGCAAGACATTCATACTGTGGATACGCAGACATATTTCACAGTATGCTTGCTGATTTTACAACACAGCTGACCCCGTAACAAGTCAATTAGAGCGAAAACACCTTTTTTTGGTTACATGCGCGCCTACGGCTGCTGTGTAAGGCTCGCATAAGAGCATTAATGCTGAGCCGATAACTCAAAACGAAATTTGACCGAAAGGGAGGCAAGATGACATGGTCACATTTCGTTGACGCGGTCGCACAATTTGTAAGCCAGAAAAACTTGAAGTGACTTTACACTCCCACCGAGCGCAGGAACACGTCCCGGCCATCTTAACAGCCTCTATTCCCACTTGCCATGGATAAATGAGTTTCCACCGTAATTTGCACTGAGCTTTGCAAAACGACTGTACGCACTTTTTGTTTATTTATGCTCTGCGAGCGTGTGAGGGCAAGAAATTACGCCAGGGAAATTCCAAATGCTTTCTAAAAGGAAAGGGGGGGGGGGGGGGGGGGGGGGGACGACTAATGACTGTTAAAGTTTGGAACCTACTTTTTTTTTCTTCATAAAGCAATAAATAAATAAATAAGTAACAAATGGCCACACAGAAGCAGCCAGCAGCAGAACGCGTGCCAGCCCACCGGCAGCTATAAGCAGTTAGTTGGAACGTGTCAAACTATTGTCACCAGCTATCAAGGAAGACGGTTTGATGTAGGTCCACATGTTCATCAAAATGACAGACAGCAGAGACATCTGTTCTGATGGCAAAGCACACACACACACACACACACACATACACGCATGCACGTTCCCTGTCGAGTGCCTCCAGCACCAGCCCTCATCAACACTACTGATTCGCCATCGCGGCAGCTCTCAGCCATGTTTCGGGGCCGACTGGCCGCGTAACCTTTTTAGTTTGACGTCTGACTGTCCTGTCATATCCCGGCGAACAAACGCAACACCACCTCATCCCATCAACTGGCGCAACACTTGACATTTGTCTGTCTTGTCATGTGTTAGCGCAGCCGCGTAAGAAATGATGGATGTCGGGTGTTAAACACGAGGCGAAAAGCGGGATGGGATGTCTCGAGTAAACCGGCACGAACAAAGGGAGCGGGGGGAGACTTTGACGGTCTTAAATGAAACGTTCCGCAGTCAGAGAGAGAGAGAGAGAGAGAGAGAGAAAAGAAAAACAGACACTCACTGCAAATTCCTAAATCTATCCCCAGATGCGCACACAAAGCTTGTCTGAAGCGGTGGAGGATATCCAGCGCATGTCTGAAATTACTGCATTGTGGGAGCTCACTGTAACAGCATTAGCATCAACACAGACTTGGCTCAGGTTGCTGAACATGACATTAGAAGGGCCCTCCGTTCAAACGTTCCTTTATTTAATTCCCCCCCCCCCCCCCCGCTTCCAAACACACTCACGTTACGGGGCCTCTGCGGAACCACAGCTTAGACGGTCTGGATTAGTGTAAAAAGCAGCTACTGCATAAAACGATGTGGGCTGACAGTCAGGAATCCAAGCTGTCTACCCTGTGAATTAGACTGCTCGGTTTTGAGCGCGCATGTAGTTTTGTCTCCTTTTCATTACAAAATATGGCTCCGTTCGGTTCCATTTAGGGTGGCATTGCACAAAGGTTGCATCAGAAACCTGCTCATGTTTTCATCCGAATGTGTTCGGTGAGAGCCGCGGGAATCGATTGCGCCTGTGACAGTTAGGAAACCAAACATCACACTGGCCTTGTCCGTCATTGTGCGGAAACGATGTCGATACTGTAGAGCGCTGTTCAATTTGTTGGCTCATTAACAATGAAGAGTAGATGAATCAGCAGGAGGAGGAAGCGGCTGAGATACTCGCTCACCATCTGCAGGGGCAGCACTGGCCAGCCGGCCGCCGGGCTCATACATCTCGTTGGCTTATCTGTACAGGTCTGTCAGGATGGACCTAATATCCAACCCTTTTCCAATCCTTCCATCAGTGTCTGACTGAGAGCTCCTCTCATACATTTTTAATATAACAGGAAATGTCGAGGACTTCTAGACTATGCTGTCAAGTTTTGGGGTACATAAGGAATTAAGCATAATAGTCTGTGGCACTCAGGCCCAAAACACATCCAGCCCCTTTGCATATATATATATATATAATACATATATTATATATTATATTTAAATCTGTAAAGGCACACATACACAACACTTTCCTATTTTCAATAGTGGATTAATGCCCAACTTTGACCAGGTTCTTTTGTTACTATTCCCTCATCACAGTGTGGCAGTGGCTCAGCAGAGAGAGAGGGTCGTCCACTAACCAGAAGGACGATGGTCTGATTCCCCACTCCTCCAATCCGTATAAGTGTCCTCGGGCAAAACACTGCAGTGTAGGTCGTAATCCCTGCCCCCTCCACGTGAGACCACGATACTGCATGGTCAATAGTTGTTTCATCTAAATGTCAAGCGAATTTTAAGCAAACTTTTGAAAGTTCGCAAAAAAGAAAATGTGAATCACTATGGGGCTGGGGATGTATCTATCGTATTATTAAGACACTTTTCTCCTAAGGGAGCTAATAAAGGCTAATCTCATTGAATCTTATTTCATTTTGCGCATTAATTCTTTTTTCGCAAGAGGCGAAAACCACCTCAAGCGAGCGTATGAACTGTTGGGCGAATTTTTCCATTTCCATCAACGTTTTCTGATGCGATACTTCAAAATGCCCGTAAAGATAAGTTGATGGAAACATAGTTAATAATTACACAATATGCTCCATGGTCTGTGTAGCAGTGCTTTGTCTAGAAATGCCAGTGTAGCAATAAGCATGGTAATGCAATGTATTATCTCTCTTCCTCTGAATGAATTCATTACTGAACCAAGCTAGAAATGGGCTAATTTCATGGCATTTTCATGTCACTGTAATAACAGGCGTTTGTGGAAAGGTAGTAAGGTAGAATATACCTTTACCCCAAGATTGTGATCTCTGGCTATGATTCATTATTCTCTAGAATTTAATTTCAAACCAAAATTTCAACTACTGACCTTTTTGACTGCACTGATGTTCCTTCAACCTGACATTGTGATAATAAATAGGACATGACATATGTCACAGTTGCGCCACAGCCCCGCTGCAGATTGTTTGGATCAGTCGTGGCATTTGACCTTAAACAAAAAAACATCTGTCTGTCAAACACACACACATAGACATGCAAATACACATATGCTAAGAGTAGGCTGTTGAAAATGAGAACAAACTGCAAAATAACATATCACTTCATTCCCACGTGTAAAAAAATGTGATATGAAAATGCCTCTTCAGTTTTGTAGGGAGTGATTTATGCAATAATGCTTGTGATAGATTTAATATCTTTATCAAGGCCCATCATATAGACTTAATATACACTGTTAGGGTGGAGAATGTCATTGACGTGCGTCTGCCGTGATGAAACTACAAATTTCCGAAGATGGAATACAATAAACGCAGCGGCTCCATCAGCATGTGTGTATTACCACCGTGTGACATCAGATTTAAATTATGCATATGTAATGGTAATTCATATGTCCATTTCTGGGTCATATTCATATTCTTCTACTTCTTCTCCGGATTGAATCGTTTACGTTTGTGCGTGTCACGTTAAAGATCACTGACGCAATGAATTGTGGGGCGTATATTTCCCCTTTCCTTTAGCATAGGAAGGTCCAGTGTACCCTATGCGAAAGGAGATAGGAAAGGAAGCATTGAAGCTCCTTTCCTATGCATTTAGGGAATCCGAACAGCTCCTACCATGGCTAACCATGAACTACTTCCAGGGGACTTCAAGATTTAGGAAACTTCATAAGCCAATTTGACAATTCGACCGTACCCTCTGTCTTAGTTGGTTGAAGTTTTGTGTCCAAGTTACCGTTGAGCGGCTGTTGTTCTGGTGTGTGTTGGGTCCCACGTTGGGCGCCACTGTGGCAAACATCCTTTGCCATCCCGGGTCACCCAACACACACCAGAACAACAGCCGCCCAACGGTAACTCTTTATTAACAACGGACACAAAACATCAACCAACTAAGATGCAGTGAGACACTACCCCGCTCCTTTCACACCGCTCGTCTTTGTCTCTGTGTCTCTCTTTCCCCTGGAAGCTTCTCCGCAGGCTTTTTAACCCTGGTACAAAGTAGACAATTCAAGTCACACATTTATTTTTATTGTTTTTAAACTCACATAGTAATCAAAATGTAAATCTAGGACAAAAAAAAGGAGGGGTTTTAGTGAGACTGCTTGGACAACAGTAAACCTCTTTTTTATATGCCCAGCACAACATCGCTGAATATCCATATTCATGACCAAGTTACTTTATTGGCTGCATTACAGACTAAAGTTCCATCAACCTGCCAAGGGTTTGGAGTTTCTCATTGGTGCAAACAGCTTCTAGGAGGGCGGCCGACTTGCAAAACATCCACTGACTTTTTCCTTGCATGTATTCCGACAGCAGCTCTTTCAAATGAATAATGATTTCAATGGGATGATAAAAGTTGCAACCATGAAGGCAAAAATCTGCTTTAGTTATCCACACATTCCTCCATCCGTATTATATAGCCACGCAGGGCATATACAAGGTCGCATGGCGCTGGAGCTTATCCCTGACCCGGGCTAAAACACACAGACAATCATTCACACTCACATTCACATAACAGGCAATTTTCAGCGGAAGATTAACCTAACCTGCAGGTCTTTACACTGGGGGAGGAAACCAATAAAAGAAATGGAAGAACAAACAGATCAGCCCTTTCGCCCGTGAAGCCCACAACTAACCAGAACGAAACCTTGGCACAGCGCCACTTCCTATAGTTAGGCAACAAACATATTTTCTAAATATGACAAGTCAAGTTCATTTGTAAAGTCCAAAATCGCATCACAACAACCAATAGGCTTCGAATGGGTTAAATTTAGGTACCTCCTCCATTACCCTTGTTGGAGAAAAGAAAAAAAGCTAACGTTGCGAGGATCCCACTAATGACGTAAATCATCCCATGCATACATTAATGTCCTTGCTGTGAGAGTACAGCTGACTGGGAGTGACCTTTCGTGCCGGGGAAATCTGGGTCTGGAGAACGCGGCCATACTGTATTATACAAGATGCTGCTGGATTTGGAGCCTTGTAAGAGGGGATTGGCGTAGGTATAGTTGTTTTGTTTTTCAGTCCATGTTGTCTGTCAAAAAATGAAAAAGCTGCCGCTGCAAATGAAAAGACGTGTCTACAAAGACTGCCTGTTAGGAGCAAGAAAATGCTGGCTGCTCTGCCAGTCTGAGAGGGCTAAGGCAACATGTAAAAAAAATATATATATATATTCTAGTTTTGAGACTGATCCAGGACCTTTGTTGAATGTCATCTGAATCTTTGCTGTGAGGTAAATACACTGAATCCAAACCTAAACACACACACACACAGCAAATTCCACTGCTTTTGTGTGGGTGGAATTACTATAGCAGTATATACTGTGACGTGGATTAAGCTCAGGCGTTTATATGAGTCAAGATGAGAGCTACCCTGCAGAGCTTGTAGGAATGTGTAAATCGCTCTCACCTCTGGACCTTTCACTGCAAATTAGACTATATTTTCAACCACGAGTTATAAAACCTCATATAGGGAGACTTTAGCATGTGCATGAAGGAATGTTTCATATAAAAAAAAATAACCACCCTGGTGAATCAGACATGCTAGTGAGTCACAAATGGATCCCATGAGCAATGAAATACCCACTGCAGTGATGAGTGCTTCCCAACAACTTGTGGAAATTAAGATGTCAAACTCAAGGACATCAAAAAATACATTAAACAGCATTTTTTTTTCTGGGCCATGGTCTTGGCTGGGTGAAAGAATCCTTCAAAGCCTTGAGAAATGAGACGGAAATTTTCCTGTGAAAGCCGATGTGAAGTCCATTAAACTAACATCACAGGCAGAAAGTCACTCATGTCTCCTTATCCAGCTGAAAGGCTAACTGGAATGGCTGCCTGCTGGTTGAAGTTGCTACAGTACTCTTTTTGCTGCATGCACTGGTGAATAGACGAAATGTTCCAACCCGAACTGAAGACTTTTTTTCAAAAGACATTCATGGCTACTTCAAACCAATTTCAAAATCAATGTTCCACCAAACGAAATGAAAACTGTGAAATTATATGGCTCCTGGACCAAGGTGTAATTTTATCCAAATTACTCATATTATATATATCTATATATATATCGTATATCTGTTACCTTCCCTAAGCTGACATATCAGCTGCAGTCTAAAGACCTGACGAGATGTTGTCATGATGTATGAACAGGAGCTTTATTTATAAGGTCAGGACACTAAGGTTGATTACAGTCACTTGCCCGCATATAGAACATGTAGTACTTCCTCACAACTATTACTACTCGCTGGCACTTTGCACACACTGGGAGAGGCCTTTGTTGGCAGCGTGCTAGCCCTACTCTTACACAGGTATGGGTTGCCCTCAAGAAAAGAGGGAAGGGTGAAGCTTCGGATAATAATCAATAATCAGGTAGACATTTTCAGGATATTACATGTCACATCCTGTTTCCTGGAAATCCCTTTATATGGTACTAATTTGCAGCAGCAAACATATATTGAAAATAAGGCAACATTGGTTTTATTAATTTCTTTTAAGATAAAGAGTTATCATTTTTAATTTACATATTCAGCATTTGCAAAGTGTTGAAGACAAAAACAAGAACTTCCTTTGGCTTTAATATAGCTCCTGCAATACAGTATCTGCACCCAATATACAGCATAATTAAACTAATGTCCTGCAGTCCAGTGGTAACAGAGGTAGGCACGGACTGTGACTGATGGCCGTGTAACCATAGCCAGAATTGCAGGACAGGGGCTTCGACCCACCACTGGGGAACAAAGAAGTCTCTGAAGAAACAGTTAGCAAACCTTCAGGAACCAAGAATGTAAAGGATGTTCTGTTGTTAGAGAGGCTGGCAGGAAAGCTTCAAGAGCGCACCTTTGCTCAGGACAAGGCAAAGACTACAAGCAAACTGAAAAGATTGCGCAAATAATTCAACCCCGGTAAACAACCATAATGGCAAGAGTGGTAAGGAAAGGCAATGTTTCCACTTGTGCCATTCAAACAGTTCATTCAAACAATCAATCTGCTGAGGAACATAAGGGAGCCAGCTCCCACTGAGACAGTTCCAGCATCTCTTTCATAGAATACAAGGCATCACAGGACAGAAAAAAAACTTGACCTAACAGAAAGGACTAATAGTCACAAAAAGCTTGGTGACCTTGTTCTCTTGCACCCGAAAAGCACCTCAGTCAGGCTCAGGGACATTGGGTTGATCAGTGATCAACATTGGCAAGGAGGGTTCTTTGTTAATTTCACATGCGTGGATCACAACAGGCACCATCGGAGTCTCTGAGATTACAACCACTGAATATTTCATCAAGCAGTAACAGAATTTCCACTAGAGAAATACATTTACATAGATGCAACGGTAAAATGTGGTGTATACAGTTGCTTCACTTGGGAAGAGGTATGTGCCTTGCTCTTCGGCCTTTCTATATACAGGCGAGTTGATGCACATCAATGAAGCTTGAACAACAAAAAGACAGAGCGAATGCATCCCCATTATCCTTCCTTTGTTTAGTTTCACAAAGCAGCCTTTTTTTCTCCCTCAACTCTTCCAGTTGTGCTTTCTTCAGCTTATGTCCACGCCAATTTAAATTGAGTTTGGTTTAATTCCATTCATTTGAGCAGTATTCATTGTGCATGAATAATTACAGATGTACTGAAAACCAAGAAGAAAAGCAAATCATTTCAAAACAGATGGTAATAAAACAAACAATCAAAATCCACATGATGAGTGAAGAAATGTTGAACAACAATTACTGAATTAGGGCGACATGTCATAACAGCTTGAAAAAGCATCTATCCACGAAACCCCTTGGAGAATAATGGAGTTTCCCCCTCTCCAATTGTTGTAGGCTGGTGCGCAGTCATGGGGGGGTTATGCACCATTTAGCAGACCGACAAAATGTTTAAAAAGGGTCCTCTTCATTACTGCAGTAACTTGGCATAACAACACACAGCGGTGACAATGACACCAAAAATACAAATAATGGACCCCCTCCCAAAGCACTGTAGCCATTTGGAAAAAATCAACACCGACTTGAAGGATGGAACACATTTTTATTTTATTCACATTTAGCTGAAACCACAATAATTTCAAACCTTAACTGGCAGTCCTTCTTTGTCTAAACCTCACCACAGATAAGAGTATGAACTCCACTCGTCTGTGTCCCAAAACCTGCACTCCATACCCTCACCATTCACCTGTATGATTTGTGTGCAGTACATCGATCGGTAGAGCAGTGGTCCCCTTTTTAAGCCCAAGATCCCTGACCTCGGCCCTGGTGAAAGGCAAGATCTACCTATCGAAGTATTACAAAAAACAAGACAACCAAAATCTTCTACAGGCCTTTAATTTAGGCAAACTGTCCAACTTAAAATTTGATAATAATATTTTTTTTAAATGACTGCCACTGGCATATCAAACATGCAATAGCTATCTTGGTTTAAGAATTGTACCATAAATTTTAAGTTGTATTATTTAAATCCATACCAATACAAACATGTGAGTTTCTACATTTACTTTTAACATTTAAGAAAGCAGAACTGCAATGTGTGCCAAGAAAATTCTCAGTTAATTAAGCTACTGTACATGCAGCTCTCCGTCCCATCATATGCAGCATCACTTTAACAAGGCCATCTTTTGCCATATTACTTACTCAAGTAAGTGTGATGGCTGTGACTGAATCATCTTCCATTCTAGCTAACTTTTAGCTAGCAAACATAGCCCTACAGCAGCTTGCATACGTAGATATCCGACTGCAATAAGGGGGACCACTAGGCTACTCTTCCCTTATTTTATTGGCCAATTTAAAGTACTTTTCTCTTATGTCGTTGTTCCGTTTTATTCTACAATGAGCAATGCTACAGCTATATAAAGATATGGTAGACGTAATTGCAAAAGCGAACGTTAATCAGGCATAATGTGATTGTATTGTAGCGGTCGTTTAGAGGAGTCAGTCAGTCATCTCTCTTATCTCGGCAAATCGGTTGAGTGCATGTTAAGTCAAGTAGTGTGATCGCCGCTGGTTGGAGGACTTAGAAGAGGGTTTTGGGGAGATGCTGGGATTTCCGTAGTACATTCAATGCGTCCCTGCCTGTGTGTGAAGAGTTTATTATTCCGCTGCTCTCTTGTGACCGCTCCTCTACAGTTCTAATTGTCCCTGTTAGTCTTAATAAAAGTCTAAAGTTATAACTGGCACTCTTGGCTTCATGCCTATCTGTTCCAGCGCTGCAATATCTTTAATATTCCTGTTATTTTCAGGAGCCACAGGAAAAGTCTGAAATATCTACTAGTCGATCGCTATTGATGGGCTGGTAACCACTGATGTAGAGCTATCTGCATTAAGGAAAAAAACTGTCAGTGATCTGCTTGAAATGGTAAAATAAAGTTGTATACATGATTCTTGGCCAGAAAACAGTGGCCTGTTCTCTACAGGTCGAGGTGAGTTGCTCCCTTAAGTGAAGGAGTGTCTTGGGACTTTGTTCATGGGTGTGGGGACAACGGAGTGGGAGATGGATAGGTGTATTGGAGCTGCGACAGCAGGAATGCGGGCGTTGTACCGGTCCGTTGTGGTGAAGAGAGAGCTGAGGCGTAAGGCAATGCTTTTGAATAACCGGTCTAACTACATTCAGACCCTCACCTATGGTCACGAGCTCTGGGTAGTGACCCGAAGAACGAGACTGAGAATACAAGTGGCCAATATTAGCTTTCTCAGTTGTGTGGCTGGGCTCAGACTTAGGGAGTTCTGAAAAGCGCGGATGGGGAGAGGGATGTCTGAAACCCCCCTTTTTTGGGGGCTGTCTCTCAATCTGAGACAGAGTTACCTCTTAAAATACAGTCCTTTCCTTCTCTTCCTCTATGACAAGGTAACTTAGCATGATTACTTTTGAAGTAATTGTTTGCTCAAAGAATGAATCTATGAGTATAACTCAGTATTCACATGCTATTTTCTTTTGGATGCATCTATGCTCTAATTGTAACATCATTGATGTTCACATCATGATTACTGTGTGATCACAATGGTTGGTTGGGCACATTGTCCTGTAATATGATTTTTTGAGCTAATCTAAAGAGTTCTGCTCATACCTTCACTTTTAATGGAGGCAGGCATAAATTAGTACTGAGAGTTAATTTTTGGTGACTTGAAATTCACAATACTATATCTGAAAGACGTTCTGTTACGAGGGCAGTGTAAACAATCCTTCACATACAGATATAAACGCATTACTTACTTGATCAATTTTTTTCTGCCATATTTATTTGAAAGCTTTCAGTTGCTATTAAGACCCAGCCTTGAAGTACCCCATGAAGTAATATGCTGTTACATCCATTTAACGAGTTAAACAGAGCTAAGATATAGCTGCCTGTACCAGAGCAGGGAGCAGTTGGTTGGTACAGTATCTGGCTTCAACTGCTTCCCACCACATACATTTACTTACAAGGTGAGTATTCAGGCAAAGACAGAGTCATGTAAATAAGGCAGGTATCACACACTCACAAAGGGATGGTACAGCTCTGCCCTCATCCTCCTGACTAAAAATACACACTGAGGTATACACACTAACACTCACAGACAAGAATACAATTAACTGCACTCAAACGCGTTAGAGTGTGAAACTCAAGGTACTGGTTTGTGAAAAGTAATTAAATTCCAACAAGCTGTGCGTGTTCTGTATGCACATGTTTATATGTCTCTCTGTCTGTGTGTGTGTGTGTGTGTGTGTGTGTGAATGCAAGACAGTGTGATGTAAAGAGGCAAACTGACAAATGAGAGCAACAACAAATGCTAGTTGACATAATGCCTTTTAGCTTTATAACAAATCTGAGCCCCAAACTCCTGAGTGAAGAAATAAAACTGTAAAGTTTAACTTATTGCACAAGGTCCTAGTGAGAATGAGAGTAGGGGTTCATTTGGACAAGAGCGGATTTCTACCTTGATAGTGGCATTTTAGAATTATTGTTCACAGATTTTTGGCTTGTCAGCTCAATGACATTTGCACTTTGACCAGTAACTAAGAAAAGGGGTATTGGTTGATCAAAGCACAAAAACATAACATGTCACTGCTGCATGCAGTCCTTCTATTCATGCATATATATATATATATATATGTATATATAAATGAATATACTTGAGTGACTCCACTAGCTCTTCTACCTCTTGTTGAGTACATACCTTGTAGCCTTCATTTTTATGTGTAGTCCTATTGAGGGCTAGCCTGGGACCCAGCCAAATTATGGGAGCTCATTTAATTTGCTCTGTCAGACTACGTCTGGATCCCCTCCATTGGAAAATGATTTCCAAGCGGCAGATATCTTGCCTGTCTAATCACAATCGTCTATCTGATAATGGGCGGGGTTTATACCATGGAGAGAAGTGACTTTTGCAAACAACCAAGATGGCTGCTGCCGATGAACAAGCATCCACTTTCTCGGCGGAATCATCATCATAGGCATCTCCTCTCAGTACCCTGTAGTCTGTTGATTTTTTCACGTCGCTCAACAGACGTCAAATGATTCGTTTCTCTCACTGGTTGTAGGTCTATCCAATTGTGTCTGGAGGCATTTTGTTCAGTGTCTGATGGTAATGCCTCTTGGAAATCGAAAATGAACAGCCTTTGAGTATTAGTCTGGCTATGCCAGGTTAATTGAGAGCACTGGTTATCCGGATATGGTAATCTTGAAAAGTCTGTATCTGGATCAGGGTGATCCAATTCAATGCTGCTTTGAAATAGCAGGATCTTTGTTGTTTCATCCTGGATTGTGGTTGTGATGCTCTCTAGTTCTTGGCTTCCTTCCAAGGTGTAAATCCTCAGGGTGATAGACTTTTAGCCAAGTACCTCAAGGATCACTGCTGCTGTGGTGTATATCACCTTGTTAATTGGCCACAAAGGTTCCAGTTTGGTTATAGTTTTCAATCTCAGGTCAGCTGCCTTTTGTTAATGGTATTGTAGGGGTTTGTTCGGTCTTGGAACCCAATCTCAGAGTTTCAGGATGATGATAGCTCCCCCGTGACCTTTTGTCCTGGCCCCCCCTTGCCATATAGCATATTTGTTGTCCAAGCCGGTTTGACTCTCCTGATTGTGGTTTCACTCATTTATATTACTGTTACTTTCAGATTGTTTAGATAGGTTTTTGTGAAAAGCAAATGGTCAGTACACGTGAGAAGAAAAGCTATCAAAGAGGCAGCATCTTTGCTTTCAAGTTAAAGTATACTTATTTTTTTTTAAGCTCTGGTAGTTTACAATTTTAAGATTACTATTATTACAACATAATGTTATATAAAAATTGGCTGCTTTGAATATCACAGCCTCTAGACATCTATTATTTTACTATTCTTTTCAACCTTTTACACTTGTTAAGGTCTGAATGTGGAGGAGCTATCTTTTAAGTTTGGTGCCTTCACAGGCTCTTCATGTCTCTGCAGTGGCACAGCTGCTTCTATCAGCCTCCCAGCAGCCCTGCTATGCCTTCAAAGCAATCACCATAATGTAAATGCACATGGGAGCTCTACATTGTAGAATCCAATTATGGTATGCATTTCGCTTGTTTATTGAGTTCTTTTGTTCAACTTATTCAGGTTCGCTTTCATTCACAGTGCTGTATGAAGCACCAGGAGATTGCATGCTATATTCTTACTCCTGCAGTCCTCAAAATAGGATTTGGCTTTCTGCTGCACAGCCATACAGCTTAAATCAAACATTACTGTGTAACCCCTGCAAAAGAAAAAAAACTTTAGATGTGAAATATCTGTTCTTATGATTATGTATGCTCTGCACTTGTAGCATGCAGCTCCTTCCTTTATTACGAATTTGGTCTTAGTTTTATAGGTGTCACCATCATTTTTTTTAGTTAAGCTGACATTGTAGTAACTAATTTCTGAGATCCGGGAAAGCACTGCTACAGCTTCGTTCAACCATAAATTGTAATTAGTACCATCATCAGGTCAAAACTTTAATTTGTCCAGAACTTTGGTTCATAATCAAATAAATGCAGTACCATTAGCTCATCAGCCTCAGCTGTAGTGTGTGTAAGCAAATGTCA
The DNA here is from genome assembly GCF_022379125.1 of Scophthalmus maximus. NCBI lineage: Eukaryota > Metazoa > Chordata > Actinopteri > Pleuronectiformes > Scophthalmidae > Scophthalmus > Scophthalmus maximus. The sequence continues at coordinate 22,853,744 of NC_061527.1, forward strand.
GCATGCTTACCTGCTAAACTACGATGGTGAACATGGTAACCGTTATACCTGCATTAATCAACAGCATGTTATTATTGTCACTGTTAGGCTACATCCACATTAATACATTTGTGTGGCCTGTTTTTGAGCACCTTAAACTGAAAACTTTGAAAACATTGCTGGCCCCATTTAATGAGAGAGCTCAGGGCCTGCTTATCTGTCCGGACGGGTCGGAACTCAGTCGGAAATGATAATTCATCCACTCGTATTTGTTTCCTGATGGTCTTACCAGTCATAACATGATTATTGTAAATCGCTTTGGACAAAAGCATCAGCAAAATGAATGTAACGTAACTCGGCAGTGAATGCAAAACTTGACTAACACTTACTGTCGGTAACAGTTCCACCTCGCTGTCAGTCCAAAAGAAGAAACGATATCCCTGCTCCTACCTTTCACCGTTGCTACTATTTTCTGCAACTAAGCAACAAAATGCAGAGTAGACAATGTTATAAGCATATTCTGGTCTGTTTATATGGACAGAGATGAATTCTGATATGCAGCTGAAACAACTGTCTGGACATAGATTGTTTGAAAATGCAGTTTTAAGCTCAAACATATTAGTATGGATGTAACCCCAAATGTAACCCCAGAATACTGTTTGTAAATTAGCATTTACAAACAGTATAACATCAAGTGATACCAAATTAATTTCACTTGCTTTGGTGCAAATGAGAATGGTTCTGCATGTGGTGGCCACAGACAATTTCTCTCGCCTTCTCCTTCCTGACTGATTCTTCTCTATTTCTGTGTTCTGCCAGTGTCCTTGTCACTACTGGTAGCATGAGGCGATACCTGCAGCCCAGTCAGGTAGTGCAACTCCTCCAGGATGGCGCATTCATATGTGCTATTATATTATACCCTACTTGTTGTTACCATGGTAATAAAGAATGTTTGCCAAATCCTCCAGTTCTGAATTCTTTAGGATTACAACTTTAATATACTGTGAAGTGTACATGCTGGTCTCTTGCCCGAGCAGCAATTTCATCCCACACAGAGTCCCTCAATATAGTAGGTCTCACTTCCTCCGCTCTTGGAAGTAAACACAGTATCCAGGAAAACTAGACACCAATTCAGTCAGTAACTGAATGAAGGATTAACAATGATCATGGTGAAATATGATTGACTATAAAAAGGGGGTTATTGTGGCACCTCAATCTCATTACCATGGGTCTTTTGTTTACAACTCCCTCTTTCTTTTTTTCTTTTTTTACATTTTAACGTTACATTTTTAACGTGCCCTGCTGTGCTTTTATATCTTTTGTTCTCTTATGACATAATCTTCTGATTTTATCTTCATCTTCGATCTGTTTTCATTTTGCATCTGTATTGCTTTGTAAGGCACTTTTTTTTCTCCTTTTGTTCAACGCACACACACACACACACACACACACACACACACATATATATTTATTTCTACTTTGATTGATAACTTTGTGATTATCTACTTCAGTGTTGACTGTGAAGACATTCCCTCCCAAAGGTCGATCGGGTTTCTACCAACAGGCGATGCAACGATCTGTGGTGATGACAACAAGGACGGGACAGCTCTGTGCTGCAATGGAGCATCTGCCATCGGCGATGGAATCTCTTGACACTGCAACGAGTTTCTTGCGTGAGGTGATAACAATGCTACCTTTGGCCACTAATGAGGGAAAGTAATGTCATTGATTATAACATGCTGTGATGAAACGGTCAATCAAATCAGACTAATTGAAAAAAAAAAAGGTTTTGTGGTGGACAACTCAGTGGAGTGTGAATGCACTTCGTACAGAGTGGCAGGGTCAGCCTCTTGGTGAAGCATGTGTCACAGTGAATAGTGTCAAAACGTCTATTGGAATTCCCGATCTTCTGCAGCATCACCCACTTATCTGCAGCAAATGCATCTGTTTTCCTATTGTGTGTGAGCCACACATTTCTGCTGGAAGGTTTGAGTGATTTATTTTCCAAAAGCAACAACCATTTGGGACATTTTGAGCATACAAAGCACCAGCAGAGAACTTCGATAGTCCGGGAAAACGTCTAAGGGGAAGATCAATGGCCACTGGAGTTCATTGTAACCGCCGTATATCCAAACAAGCCAGCAGCTAGTATAATGCCATTTATTATTATTGTTGTTAGTAATATCAAATGTTTGGCTCTCTGTTCTGTGGCGTATTCCAGGCAGGTAAAACACATCAACGAAAGATGGCACACGTATGGCAGGTAGTCTCCCTGACTGAATTTTTATACTAAGCATCCTCTTTACGAGCAGGCTGCAATGATGTTTCCACCGGCAAGCAATGATGACAACTTTGACTGCAGCAATGAAATTTCAACCAGGCGCCGCTGCGTTTCCGAGCATGCCAATGAGATTGCAGACCAGGATGAAGATGTTTCTACTCCTTCACATCCCCATCAACATTCAGCCTGTGAGTTGACACACATTTAGAATGAATCTGATTGTGAAGGGTGGACAGGTTCAGAGATGTTTAATCACTCAACGCTCCGTGGCGAAGACATTTGTAAATGATTAAGCGATGAGGAGTTTATTCTGCTGTGACACTGAATTCACCAATTACATGACTTCAGATGTTTTTGTGCAAGAGAAGGAAAACAGCACCAGAGGATTCTCTGATAATCTGAGCGAAAAGGGTTTCTACGAGACAACCCTTTCATAATGATTCAACCGCATATTGGAAAAATCGACTTGGACCATCGCAGCAACAGATTAAGTAAGTGGCTGCATACATCAACACATACTGGGGCATATTACTGGTAGCCATTGTGCTGTAACCACAGATCTTGGCGCGAGTATTTGCATATTGAAGCCCGGCCTCGACTGAGCAGTGCTCACTCAGCAAAAACCCCATCAACACTCTCCCTCAGTCGCTTATTTATTCCTGCTGCTGCTGCTCACTCTTTCCTCTCTGCTCACACCACCGTACACCAGCCACATTTTACATAGATGACCAGTCTTTCCATTCAATTTTGACTGACACTTGTTGCCCCCAGATGAATTATTAATTTGAGTCCCCATGGGAGGGTTTGGTCTATCTTTTCTTCCAACTAGACCATAAGTTATATCGCCTACTAGCAGATTACTCAATGCAGGTCACCACCCAACACAAAGTGAATGTGAATGGATATGTATTTTTTCATATTAAATAGATAGTTTGCAGATGTTACCCAACAGAATTAGTTCATGGACTCACTCAGTGCTATGGTGACCTCTGTGACCTTGATCACTGAGCACACTCCAACCATCAAAGAAAACCACGCCGTGTATGGACCTTGAGAATGTTTTGTAAAACCAGTTTGCAGGGTCTAGTCAATCTAAAATATTTGACAAGTGCTTTTCCTGTTAACATAAGAATGGTTTGCCAATAGAACAATGACTGGAAAGAAAGAAATCTGACACCTTTGTATCACAAAAGGTTTCAATCTATCACATAATTAACGATCATTGTCACCATTTCTAAACCAGGCTGTTGCCAGTTCCGAGGGAATCGACACCATGCTTGTGTACCATGGCTTGAGATGCTCCCTTTCTGTCTCTCTCTACCTCTATTGGTATTCACTTCCCAATGACTGCTCACCCTTTCCATCTTCATTTGTGTCTCACATCTCCCTCCAGTGTAAGGGTTGATACGATACGCATCAACGATCCGATCAAAGATACATACCCAGCAACTACCAATGTGATACGATTCATAACCCGATCAACGCAACGTGATTCAACACAGTGCGTTCCGATGCAACACAATGTGAGTGGACGATGCAAAGGAATGATCCCACGCAAATTATTAAGCAACTAGAATTTTAAACCTTTCACAAACTGGCCTTTTTTCACAAATTCTGTAAAAGTGTTCTCTGTCCATTTCAAGTTTACAGTACAGACTTTTAATAAACCTGGCTCACAGAGTTAAGGGGGTGGTCAAGATTAACAACAATAAGGCACAATATGAAAAACCATACTTAACACTCTTAACAGGAGGAAGGCTAGCTCACCAGTGAGTAGCACAAACCAGTTTTTATATTATATTATCAAAACATGGAGGTGGTGTTTGAAGCCTTCGTTCTCTGTAACAATGTAAGACTGGATATCTTTACAAGTAATGAAGTCTCAGTTATTGTCTTTGATCGAGTGGAGCTGTAGGAAAAACTTGCGATAGTTTGTTCACTGTCACCACCGGTCTTCGGGGTAGTAGCTGTTAATGAGACCGAACCCGAGGCGGGGGTCGCTGGTTAACTGACAGACGCCTCCACGGTCGCACCGGGTCGTCGATGCAGATGAGTTATCAGGTTAGTTCTACTGCTTGTGCACTTAACAGCAGCACGGCACATTTTGCAAATTGCATCAGACTTGTCAATGTTCCTGTCTCTATTGTGAAACTCATAGCGTTCCCAAACTTTTGCAGTTCACAGGTGGTTAAATCCGCTCAGCCTCCTTCATGTTTGTTGCGGGTCAGGTCAACGTAACGTAGGTCCAATTTAGGAGGAATAAAATGATCAAAATATCAAATTATTGGGTCGGTCACATTTCCAAAGAAATTAGATTTCACCAATGCAAACATTTAATAACCGATGCATCTCGATTTCTTTCCGAAATTCGACCACCCGTGATCCCTTCATGACAGCAAGAAATCATGAGAATCAAATATGCCTTGTCTACATTCCAGCACCAATCACTGCCAATTGAACATTAGAAAAATTTAAATGTAACTGCTGCAAATTGCATAATGTCTCAGTTCATATGCCGTCTTACTTATTATGCGGTGGATTTGTATTCATCTATTCTGCATCATCGTGCCGTATTCGCAGTGCAATGTTGTCACACCAAACACAGTGATATTACCATCTGTGTTGCTCTGACAGTGGTAGCGGTTTGAGCTCGCGTACAGCAGCACGTGCAGGAAGCAGGCACAGAGATGCAGCAGCATGTAAGTGTGCGTGCATGTCACATAGACGGTGCTTCATGTAACACAGGTTAACGGGAAAGCTTAAGCAATTGATGTAACTCTGTTCCTGTCAAATAATTATAGCTTCTACGTTATTTAACCTTCATGATCTTAATGTGATTCTCCTATCACATTATGAGTACTTAGACAGCGTTGATGTCATGTCAGTGTCATTTTGTAGGTTTAATTGCCTGGTACAGAGTGTGTAGTGCTCATTAGCAAGCGCAGCGTCAACAGTCGGTCTAACTGTGGCTCTGACTGCTGCAGAGAGCGGCGAGGGAGACAGCACGAGATCGTATGAGCGAAAGACAAGCTGTTCGTGAAATGAAGCAGGATTTGGTGATCCTCCAGTTCTGGTTTTGGAGAATTACAAGACGAAAATATGTGTTGAAAATGCTCTAACGATACCAAGCCCAGCTCAATTACACGTTTTAACAAACACAAGACAAGAACTTCATATCAAAGGTGTTGCTGTTGATGAGAGATGATGTTGAGTTGCATTATGGTAAGTGTTAGGAGTCTATGTTTTTTGGAGCTTGATGCACATGAAGGACAAAAAGTCAGAAATGCTTGGCCTATGATGCAGTGGGATGTTGTCTACAAGTCCTCCAACACTACAGCCAAAACAAACAAACAACATCCATTTAATCCATCCGTTATTTTTCCTGATTAATCACACATTTCTTGGGTCTATAAAATGTCAATGGCAATTTCCAACCAGTACAAAGTGACCTCTTGAAATTGTCCATTGTATCGGTTTTGGAATTGTTTGCTTGATAAATGGCTTACATGATCAAATGATTACTGAAACATGATTAATGTGCTGGTGAAAGACAAATCAATTGAATAGTCTTTTCACTGCTAATTCCTGTTCATGGCAATCTCAGTTTTTCTGATGTGTACTATTTTATCCGAGGCTATTCAAATGTTTGAATTTGTTTTTTTACTGTGAGGAAATAATACACATTTACCCCAAATTAGGGAAGAGTGTAAATATCAATATTTTAATATGAGAATCTAAAACAGACACATTTGAGATCAGAAGTATCAATATTTTCGTATGGATCAGAACACTGATGACACACACATTACGTGTGTTAAGCATTAAGCTAATGTCCCGCGAACCCGCACAGTGGGAGTGGCATCTACAGTACCGAGCGGTATCATGTACGATGGTCAGTCTGGCGGTGACAGATAATGTGTGCAACATAGAAAGATATAGACCAGGGATGGGCGGCTGTCTGCCCCCGGGCCGCATGAAGCCTGCGTCGACACTCAGTGCGGCCCGCGAGTCAATTTCCAAACATCGATAAATTGTTGGTTTCACAGGTGTTGGGAGCAAGCGGCCCAAGTGACCACATATGAACCGGATCCCCACCGTTAGAGTGCGCTCCCTCGATATGCAAGAGGCCGAGGAACTGCGTTCTCATCTGGTCTTGACGTCATGCCGACGACGACGAGAGACATGAGCTGCCAGAAAAGAAAACTGGACCGACAGAAAAGTCACCAAGCACAAACACTTTATTTTAATTGTTGAATGTTTTTTTTTTTTGTTGTGCACGTGTTGCGGTGGTCAGAGCTCTAGTCGAGTGCTGTGCGTGCTAACCTCATTCGCCGATACGAGGTCGCCAGAGGTCGTGAGTTCGAGGCCACCCAGTGACACATGATTGAGCTGTTTTGTTTCTGAATAAAAGCATTTCTAAATGCATTTGAATATGAAAAATAGAGATGTTGGTAAAATAAACTTTGATTACCGTTATATATTTAGTTGCATTCGTTAATGTAGTAGCTATAATTGGCTAATTGAATAATGGGGTTACAATATTCTACTGGTGGAAGTGCACGTTCAAAATCCGGCCGTCTGGATGTGTGTCATCTAAGTTGCCCATCCCTTCTACAATGAAGCAACGGCACAAAACATGTTCAGCCCCAGTGGATGACTTCAGACTTCATGCAACTCCCCTCTGGACATACAAAAGGTTTCATACGCCTTTTTTCCCCACTTTGTTTTGAGACTTCTAAACAGTTACTGGAGCTCATCTTTATTGGGCTCACCTTTATCTGGAGAAGTTCACCAGAAAACCTGCACGCGAACGTGGACGGTGTAACTGAATATTAACAGATAGACTATAAATAATACTACATATGTGAGGCTCATTATGTTTAACATCTAATTGAGCTAATGTTCAGGAGACTTCATCCAACTGAAATAGCGAGCGCAAGTGATGTTGCTAGGGTTACATGCAGTTTCACACACTAATGATGAACTAATGATCTTTTCCTTGGTCTGTATGACCGTGATATCAGCTGTATTATATATTTTACTGCATCCTCTAATATGTCCATGTTACAACATCCACAAGTGTCCGATATACAGAAGTCCTCGAGCTACCGTAATGAAAGAACAGAGCCACTTATTCAGGTGGTTTCAGTGATGAACACAGCATTAATGAGAAGAGCAAGAAAGTACGGTGATGAGAGGGTGGATTAAAACCTGTCGACGTATGGATTACACCGGGACAAAGCTCAGACACACTGTACACCTCCAGAAGGTGCAATTCACAAACCACCTCATCGTAAATTAGATGCTATCACTACTTTGTGTTATATTCGCTCTCTGACTGGCGTCCAGGGTCTTACATGTCGTCTTTCCATCAGTGGGTTCTTGTTTCTGGAGAACGGTCAGCCGCCTACCGCCTCCCCGCAACGCCTCTTGTTATCCCACTACCTGTCCACTTGATTATCATATCACTTGCCCATAAATGAATCAATCATTTCAGGAGTTTATCCTCCATCTTGCCATGGATTGTTGTCATATGTGGCCACTGCAGCAAACTACTCACCACCTCTGGAAAATATGATCTTGCAAAAAATTTGCCATGAATGAAATTATAACTTTTTGTCATTTTGTTGCAAAAAAAAAAAAAAGGTTTCTTAGAATATGAAGCTGCTTTTATCTCCGGTTTGGCCTTCTATTCACATATGTATAGCCACACACAATTTAAAAAAAATCCCTTATTTGAACAGTTATTGTTGTATATGAGCCTTGAGGAACCACGCAAATTCACACTTCCAACATAAAAAGAAAACAGGAACGCTGTGCTTATAGTCACGTTTATCATGCTCTATGCACATATGGATGTTCTTTAACTAAAATTGCAGTGTTTCTATATCCAGTACGCAACTTTAAGACACAAAATCATATACTGTATACACTTGCATCAGACCTGCATGAATACTAAGGTTGGCTAATTGGGCCGTACCATATTCTACCCAAGATCCTGGGGGTTAGATGTTTCTAGTGAGCTCTTTTTTTGTAATTATCTTTTCAACAATGGTGTTTTGATACTGTTAATGTTTTTTTGACTTATGCTGACATGTTTTGTGGTTATTGTTGTTCATTTAAATAGTCTTATCTCAGTCTATCTTCTTGTGTGTCTGAATGTATGTTTTCCCATGTCTCAGTTTGTTAGGTCAGTAACTTTTCTCTTGTTAGTTCCTAACTTTCTTTAAGTTCTGTTATGTTGACATATTATTATATGGGCCCAATATTATTGTCTTGAGGATTTTTTTTGTTTTGTTTTCATTTTTTGTGAATTAATAAATTAGCAGATCCATTAAAAGAAACCACTTGCTCGCTGCCTGGCAGTCTCCAAGATCAATCATATCACTTTATAGACATAGATTTTTGCCACCATTTTATTTTGAATTCTATGTCTTTGAGCCAATAATATATGTCAATGGTGTTGTTATGAAGCCATTTATGTGCCAACACACCTGAACAGCAAAATCCTTTCAGCCCCTAACATGCACGCATGTACATAAAATCTTTTCATTTTCTGTCATTATCCCCAAGACAACTTTGCATGAAACTGGAGGCAGATATTACTAACTTGTGGACTGTATTTAATAAGTGGTTCATATTATTGCTTCGGGAGCATATAGGACTGTAACCTCAGCTGTGACACTTAGTCCTCTGAGGAAACAAACTCTGAGTGGGGAGGACTGTGAGAGATGAGGGAGTGAGAATTTAGCTCCACCTCACTGATTAGTGCGAGACGCGGCTGCACCTCCGTAAAACGTAATGCTTTTACCGAGACACGACTGAGTAAAGTGATCTCACCAAGCAGTTTGCCTTTCAGCCCACTTTCAGCTGTTGTCTCATCTCAATCTCATTCAAGGTAGCTTTCGTGCAAAAAGAAGAGGTGCGAAATAAAAACATCCAGAAAAACCTACAGCTCATCTGAGTGTGTGTTTAAAATGTCAGAATATATGACAGTTTTCCACATTTAGCTGGACAAAGTCAATTAGCAGCATAATCAGCTGGACAGAAAATACTGAAGTAAAATACAAAGTTTTTGACTTGGAGGTTCTCTTCAGTTATTTATCCAATTATTTATTCCCTCTCCTCCGACCAACGAGTGAGGGGCCGCTGTTATGTCTTTATTATTTTTTTTTTGAAATCTTCCTACTCACCTGCTTTTAACTGTTACCAGCATGTTGGAGCTTTTCCACACACTGGTGGTTTAGATCTGTTTTGTTAACTTGAGTTTTATTCTCCTTCACTCTGTATGCCCTGCTGTATATTGTTCCCTAGCACCTCTGGTTCTCAGGATGACACCATCCACACAACTAAGTCAAAAAGGAGATTCACAGAGACCTCCACTCGTTCGTGTTACAGGACAGGGCTCCCGTATCTCTTGTGCAGTACAAGTGGGACCCAAGGTTGAGCTCGGGAGCGGAATATGTAACAACTGGAGGAAGGTACAAAATACATCTGCAAGGATGCACTCTGAAGACCGTGGAGAGAGTCAACCAAGGCCTGAATTAGGTGGGAAGAGGTGAGGACACAACAAGCATATGGCGAGTCAAGCCGATGCACTTAAACCAAAGTAATTGGTCCGACTCATGATTTTGTGAAATTATAATTATAATACTGCATTTATGGGCCATACAACTGTTAACTTCTTAACGTCTGTGTGGGTCATCTGTCTCCTTGATGCATCTAGTCTTGACAATAAATATTACTACTTCATCCCTCTCCACAAACATAATCCCTTCAGCCCGCAGGACTTCCCTCACAATAGGGTTTAAGAATTTACATCAGACAGAATAGAATCTTGAGGTTTGCAAGGCATCCAAAGTGTTAATGGACAAGGTCAAGAACACACGTTTAGCTCATTTTACATATTCGGTCAAAGAAATATGAAATAAATGTAGTTTCTTTTGAAGCTGTATGTTGGGGAGGGATTTAAATAACTAAGATGCGCAGAAAGGCAGAACGTTGTAACATTTGGCACTTTAATGGTTGGAATAGTGGAATACGAGGTCCCCATTGAAGATGCACCATTTATCCTTCATTTTTTTAGCCAACAGAATATGTCTTCATCTAAACAGAGAGCGGTGAAGGCACAAAAGAAGAATGCACAGCTGCGAGACTCTCAACCTTAACAAGATAGTGATCCATGGCGCTTGTTGTCCTGACGCCAGCACAGCAAGATCCATATCAGCCAGATAGAGATTTGTCACCCAGAGACGTCATGCAGACAAAATCAGTCGCAAATACAGCCTCGAGGTCTCATGAACAGCATCTCAAGGATTAGCACCCCACAAATAATAATCATTAAATGAGAAGCACTCAGTAAAGTCTAAAACTAAAGTTGTTTGTTCATACTTTTAGATATGACTGGGGGTACTTGCAGATAATAGAAAACACAAAAAAACCCATAAAAATAAAATTCACTTCTCTGAAGCTGTGACATTCTTTATTAAAGTACAATTAGCATGATATGTAAGCATTAGACAGCCTAACATACTAACAGCGGGAAACCATTTTCCAGGGATTTGAACATAATCCAGTTTCTCTCAAAGTAGCTCTTCATGCTCACACCCCTCTTTGAAGTGTAAATTCAAAAAAGTATTGGATGCTACAGTTTCTGAAGTTTCTACACTGGCAATTAAAAAACATATGAATTCTGCTATGTTTTGACTTGACATCACATTAAGCAAAAACAGAACATTGGAGGTCCTTTGTCTGAGAAACAAGGAAGCTTGGAAATACAAAATAATTAACACTATCTGTCTGCGCTAAGTACTTCCTTTATATTCCAAACAATACACATGTTGATAATGCTCGCTGGAAATGGAGCCATGCAGAGGCAGACATAACAATCACCTAATGTAAGAGAATGGCAAAAAAACAAACAGCAATTAAATAACACCGAGATATTTCCCCTGTCTAGTCATGCAAAGCTGTTAAAATATGCGCCCCCTCTGCCATCTTCTCTGTTTAATAGGTCCTTTCATTTTTGGCTTTCACTTTGTTCGCCGCTTCTCCCAGACTCAACTACGAGATACCCAGGAAGCCTTATTTGTCAATTTCCTCTGACTGATAAAGTGAATAACTCAAGGGAAACCGCACGGACAGTGAGCGGACCATAATGGTGCGTTCACAATGGACGCAACGCAAATTATTCGCACGAGTAGATTAAATACAAAGTCAATGCAAAGACGCAACAAGATGCGAATTTCGCTTCAGAGAAGTTCAGACCTCTCAGTTGATTTGCAATAAGATGCCTCTTAGTAAGATTCTGTTGAAACAAGGCCCTTATGTGCTAATTTAATCCTCTGTATTGCGAAAATGCAGAGTATAGTAGTTATTGTACAGTATAGGTCAACAACAGGCCACAACACTTCAAGGGCACAAAATACTGTGGGGCTATGTTGTTACAGTTCACGCTGATCTGGCACAGCAGAGGCCGCAGATAAATAAATCATAACAAATGATATATTAATTAACTGAGGATTAGTTGGTGGTGAAAATAACCATTAAATTTCATTAGTATTCTCTCGCTGTCATCCATCGACAGACACTAACACTCCATTATCCTCGCAGATGGCAGAGATGCAGTGTGTGTGGGTCTGGTTTTGGATGGGTGTGTGTGTAGTGGTGGTGGGTGGTGTTTCTGGCACCGTGAAAATAAAAAAAGCGTTGAAAACTCAGAGAGAAACCATGGTGACACGATTGTCTCAGTTCAGTGGCAAAGCCAGTTATCTCACAGAGACACCCACCCCATGATCCTGTGGCTTGGAGAAGGCAGCGTTCAGGTTGATTGAGGTTCGTATCATTGTTTAAAAAAATAAATAATAATAATAGTTCAAAAAAGATTTGCTACCTGGTTGATAAGCTGTTATCTCGTTTCCATTCTCACACTTAACTATATCAGAGTCATTCCCTACATCTTTATCTTTGGATATGAAACATAAAAAAGTTCAGACTTGATATTGATTGTGTGACATCAAACTATGATCCTCTCTGTTTGCATTCATAAGTGTACGAAACCTTGGAGAGTAGGACTTTTCCAACTATATCTTCTGTCATTCTTTTCTTTCTATATTTTCTTTTTCTAGTCTCCATCAGTAAACTTTCTTTCACCAACACTAATAAACATTTATACCATTAAAAAGGCTTTAATTCCTTCCCAAATAACCCATATGAACATTAGGGATGGATTAAAAAATAAAGTCTTAGGTGAAAGTGAATTATAGATGATATGCTTTAGATGCATTGAGTTATGACATCTGCATAAATGTGACTTTCTACTCAACTGTTTATCACTTACTGACTGACACAACATAATTATGAGTCAACAATAGCAGGAATGCTCCCAAATCTTAAAAAATCTGCAGTTGTAAGTGCGCAAAAATCACACAAAGATAATGATCAAATGTTTTTTTCAGATAATGAGATCAAATTTCTATACACAGCAATTATTAATAAGATGATCTTCACAACATGACACTGGCTGATTTATGATGACGTTTTCATAGCAGATAGACCACACATTATGCTTCCTGTTTTCTGTCAGCTCTTTTTCGCACCAAGCATACTACCGTAGGAACAATAATAAATAATTATCCAGTCCATTCATCCCTTAATCCGTATGTTTTCTATTCAACAAGCCTTTGTGATCATGTATTGAAAAAGGTTCTGAGTGAGTACCTCCCTTGATTTTCACTGTGTCTGCAACAACAGTGCCATTTCAGTAATTCATTTATTTATTTATTTTTTACTTGAAAAAATAAATTGAGAACTTACTTCTGCAGAGTGTTTATCTTGTCGGCAGTGATTCCTCTAAGCAGCTCCTCCAGCAGGTCTGAGCTATCGGATGGGGGGACAGGTGGTTTGATGTTAGGTGTGTGAGTGAACCAGCCAATCAGCAGACCCAGGACAAAAAGGCCCACTGCTGCCAGAAAGTACCTGCCAGAAGGATGAGGGACATGTTGGACATGAATGAAGATGTTAAGTTGTTTCATTGCATAGTATTCTGCAGTGGATATTCTGGAAAGAGCTAGAAATATGCTCTGAAAAAAGTTAGAAAGTCGCCCTTTAGTAAGAATCCTTTTTTCCCCAAGATACTATTCCCAAGGTCAAGAAAGAACTCTAGCTCCAGAGATCTTGTGTACAGTGGATTTTCACAAGTCGTTTATTCTTTCTGTGGAAATGGAGAAAAACTGACAAACAGAGTCCTTCAGGTCCTTCAGGTCCACTTCGAAGGTAAAAAGTGCTTGTGCTCGATGTGCAATTTGACATTTGACAGGCTGCTATTGCCTTTTCATAGCAGCTGAGTCGGTATTGGTGCTCGTGGCTCAAAAGCTAAAGGTATCATTCAGGCATTGACACCACACGTTGGTGCTAAGCTAGATAACACACATACTCTACACCCTCTCCATCCTTGCAAGTACCTTGTCAAATGGATGGGTGTCTAGGAATGCGCTAGAGGCCCTCAGGCCTCACTCTTCCACTTTCCGACACCGTCCTTTGATGGCATTTGAATGCACGACTTGCAAAGAAAGTAATTCCTCTCTCGTATCAAACATGGCAGTCTACGGGCGGAAATGGCTAGTCAGGTTTAAAAAAATATATATATATATTAAAAAGTTCATGAAATGTCCTTCGGTGTTTTTTACTTTTTCAATATATTATGTCATATCAGTTATCCACTCTATGACGGTTCATTGAGACAAATGTACCCTCATGTACTGTGATGGACACACTGTACATTCGCAATGCACTCTTTTTTTTCTTCCTCGCTTGGAGAGTGATCTCTTGAACAACAACACAGAAAGATTGCATAGCCAAGTGTCCAGTTACTATTGAACCAAAGCAATTTGGGCACTATGTGTCCGAAAACTATTCTTTCTCTATTGATGTAAATAAGGCTCAGACTTGACATGCTACTGTAATGAATGGTATTTGTTGAAGCACAAAGCATGAGGTCACATCACCATGGTGGTGTAGAAAGTACATATTCTGCATGATTACTGAATTACCTGAGCAAGAAGCAGTGGAGTCGCCGTTGGCCTTTATGGGCAGGGGCCCTGGTGAAGTGGGAGATGTAGTTGGGATCTTCTTGCAGTCGTTCAAACCGACCATGTGGTGAAACTGACACTGATGGCTGGATAGGTTCCATCAGCTCAGGGTCAGGATCGGGGCCAGGGTCTGAACACCCTGAAAATGATAACCATGGGACATCTGTAAAATCTGTTGAATAAATCTCGGTCTTTTTCTCGGTGGGTTGGAAAAAATGGTGATACATCACAGTTATTGTATCGTTACCTTAGATCAGACATATTCATTATCATACGGTTGGTCTGTTGGTTGGTCACTCCAACCCTTGGGTCTAGACTGAAATATCTGGACAAGATCACCATCATTGAGAAATACTGCACTACCCACAATCCTGGTGGAGCTCGATGTTACCACTGAAACACTTACTACACCCGCAAACTTCATGACGGCCAGTGATGCTGGGTTGCATCATACCTCGAAAGTCAGACCTTGTCGTTGGGGTTATACCCCAGAGCTCGAAATTACAGACATCCGAGTTGGAGGTTGTAACTGGAACGCTCTGAGGGTCACAGGAACCCCACCAATCTCGACTTCCGAGCTCTGAGTTCCAAGATGCAATGGAACGCACCATGAGTAACTGCTACCACTGCTATCACTGTAGCGCTCTATTGGTAAATGTTGGCATGCTAACGTGCTAAAGTAAAATGATAATTGTGGTAAACATAACACCTGATGAACATCAGGGGCCTGTTGCACCAACTGGTCTTTACTAAGACTGGACCTAACTGCTAAGACCGTCTTCCTTGCAACCAGTCTTTAGAATAGACTTAACGCCGGTTGCACCAACCAAACTTAAGACCCGTCTTCACTACACCTGGTCATAGCGATGAGCATTCATGTGAGTGGCCAATTATTTGCCAATACACAATGATCCCTGTGATAGATGATGCTCAGAGTGATCGCTGTCATGGACCACAGAACCGGTAGGGCCAAACATACTTTTGAACATCAAACATTAAATCCATCGTAAGCCATTGCTACAGCCTCAGAAAGCAAAACATTCTGTTATCTTAAAAGGTATTGGCTAATTGTTTCATGTGATGTGATTGGAATTTTCACAGTAACATAGCATTCCTCTTTTCATCATAGACTCTGTTAACCAGAGAGCATTGAGGGATCTTGAACTATTCTGTAGGGACTGTAAGGGATTGTTATACAATGCACTTTTTGTAAAATCAGCAAATATTTCCTCATGGTGCACTAGATGTCTGAGTTTTCTACACAGCCCTGGTTCTTTGAATGGGAAACCCAAAAAAGAGGTGCGGATCGCACCACAAAACACTGTGTGCAGTGTGTAAACCTCACTCTACGACACCTTAAGAGACGTGCTAGTGACAGACACTGTGACTCAGGGGTTTTGGCCTCCTTGCTAGCACATCCCTCTCCCATGCCCAATGCTACAAGTTCGAGCACCAACCAGTGCGGTCAGAGAAACAACAATCAATCTTTCTCCAACATTGCATACTCCCCATTTAAAATTAAACCATCAATAGTTTGCGATTACTGAATAATGAAATGATTCATATGAATAGATTTTTTTCGGGGCAGTACCAACAAAAGTTGGAAATGAGAGTGTGCTGATGGGCCCGACCAATTTGAAATGCGCCTATTAATTCATATTATATTTAATTTGCCCAGCCGCCGACATCTCTCGCATTAAGCTGACACTTGGTGAACCACACACACCAACGTCACTCGGAATGCATTTGTTGTGTGCAGGTGTCCGCTGATACAGAAACGGAGCAGAAGAGACACAGACATAAAGACAAAATATGACGGTTTCTGAGCCTGCTAGCTTATAAAATATTTAAAATCAAATGTTTTGACATCTCTCCAGTAACTAGGGGCAATGAGGGGACAAACGAGAGAAAGAGAGAGAGAGAGAGTTTTACTCATCACATCGAGTTGCCAACTACTTTATTTGCTTTTACTGGCTCATAATTTGACTTTTGCCTGCTCCTGACCAGGCGCAATATTTACAACTGGTCTTAGTGAGGAGAATTCATAATGCATGTGTGTGTGTGTATGCGTGCATATCTGAAATTTATAAACAAAACTGCAGTGCAACTTTGTTTATTCAGTAAAAACTAGATGTTTATTCAAATGACTAGAGGCAGGTGTGGAGAGAATCCAGGTAGTGTAGAACAGAACCCCCTTTGAGTCTGGTCTTTCATCCTACAGAGGTTCTGAGATATTTAAACCTGTATTGTTCCATGTGCCCTTTTTGTTGCTTTTATCCCCAGTTTCCTGATTGCCATTGTCATACCCATGATAAATATTTTGTGCAAGCGGCAGATGTTTATGTAGTCTAGTTATTGAGTTTAGAAAGGATATGACCAAAGGTAAACACACAGCTGTCATAAGTTAAAGTAATAGTTATGATTGTTACATGTGTATTATGTTTACCTTATTTCACCACAAAATTTTGCAAAAGAAATGAACTGGATATAGAAATATTAAAAGGAGTAAACAGAAAAAAGAATTTAGGGTCAGTGGACAGTTCATATGACATTGGTAGTAACAATAACAGTTGTTTATAAAGAATTTTAGTGGCTCCTTTGTTGTCTGTTCTTCTTTCCTCATTTCCTTGATTAAAAATGACGACATTGGTGGTTCTCTTTGCCCTGGAGGAGCCATTAGCAAACACTGGTTGGGAAATGGAGCTATCACATAATTGAGAAAGGCCGCTTGACAAAAGATATATTATAAGTTTTGTCATGGTAAAAAATCATTGATCAGGGACTCTCTTATTATTAATTGTGCCTACCAACCACCTTGTCTATTATTTGTACAACAACAATCCTGGTGCTGTTTTTAGAATTCCAGTCAGGACCTGCTTTCAGCATGAGAGGAGCTGCTTTATTCAATTAAATTTTGCGGTTAAGTAGCCCAGTGAAAGTGAGTTCAGGAACTTGACCTGACCAGTGCATCCTTGCAATTTTCCTCCATTACTGAATCAGCTAACGTGTAGACAATTTGTTTTCCAGGAAACACAGCCAACCACAAGTTGTTGACCTGCTAGCATGGGTGCTTTTTAACGTGATGACTCTCAGAGGCCTCTCTGAGGTATGTTGCGATCACAGTGATGTAAAAACTTCTTACACCAAGCTCACAATACACATTTAAGATCATATTAGAGATCAAGAAAAACTAAATATTAAAATACATGAAAGTTCAGCCTTTATGGTATTTTCTTCCAGCGAGACAGTTGGAGTTGGTTATAACTTACCAAACTCCAACTGTTATGGGGAAACTGTAAATGGGAAATGGAGTAAATACTTAATGCTGAGTTTTGAAACAATCAGCCCACTTTCTTCAGAAGGCATTTGTGAGGATAGAACACTGCCACTGATACAGAGCTCCAGGCACAATTCAATTCAAAGCAGAGGAACTCAAGTCTAGCTTTAGGATACTTAGGAAGTTTCCCTTTTTTGCAGCTACTGTTTTGTGGCAAACTTCTCACATTAAATGCAGTATTTTTCCTTTTTCTTACAGTGACATGTCTCAACTTATGCGTAAGAGTTTGTGAAAAACATTCTTTGCAAAACATATTTTAAGATCATCAAAAGCACGAGACAGAAAGTTGTCTGAAATGATTCTACCATTCAGAAAAATATATATATTATACAAAGTAATACAAAGATCACAGAATCAAATGCGCACTATCAACATGATATATCATACATGTTTCCAGAAATATCATGCACATCAATGCATGATGACTCTGGTACGTGCATGTTGTGTAAACAAACCAGTACTTATAACATTATGGTACGTCACACCAGAAAATGCCATGATAGATATAATAGTGTACAATATAAATCAGATTGTCAACCAGTTTGTTTAAGTAATATTCTTGCTGTTAGGAGCTGTTAGATTCTCATTTTTTTATGAATAATTCACAGACTCATCATGCTAACTGTCAACATCAATCAGACAATATTCATTTCCGTTCAATGCGTTTTAATTGTCCCGTTAGTAGAACAAACTAATCACCTATTCATAAACACATACTATTTGCTGTATATTGCAATTGTTGCTGTATCACAATAGCTTTTTCCATAATGGATTTTGTCAGATATAATTTATTTGTCTGCCATGGCAATTGAAGGGAAATGTGTGATCTGCTGGTCACTGTGGCTTCACACTTGATGGAGGCATGTAACTGATTTTGATACAAACTTGTCCCTAAGAAAGTACACATTATAATAGTTCTGGTACTTGAATATGATTGTCTGAGCTGCGTTTGAACCGATTGCAAAACACTCATCTGTGACCGCATTCCATCAGTCTTACTGCTCCAAACTTTTTTTTTTTTAAATATCTGATTTTGTTGCTGCTGCTTGGGAAGCACCGCCGTACAAAAGCTCTCGGATGCTAGCCTAGAGGTAGTAATTAGCCTTGCATGGCCAGACCAATTTGCATTTGCGAATGAGTCGAGGACCTTTCAGTTAATTTTCAATTTCCAAGGGGCGTTATCAATGGCTGGAGCCAAAATGCCTCCAGATGTAATTGAACAGACGACAACCAATCAGAGCAGCAAAACGTGTGAGCTTGTCAACTCTGTCAAACAACTCTTTGCTGTTCTTGAATCACTGCGAAGCAGGGCCTCTTGGAGCTGTTTGCTTTACTCTACCGAATAGGCAGAAATGTCTTAACTGGCATTGAGATTAAAGGAAATAGGGAGCACATGCAAATTCAAACGAATCCTACCTGATCTCTGGCAGTCTATGTGTTGCATCTGCATGCGGTCCATGCTGGGTCCTGGCTCCTGCAGCTCCTCCTTGTCCAGGTCCCAGTCCAGATCCAGACCTCCAGCGCAGTGCAGAACCTCACCAACCAGTGGGCCACCCTGGGCGTCACACACCTTCCTGTATGCCATGATGTCACCTAGAATACACATGCATCACATTTTCATTCACACAAATTACAAATTGCATAGGTAAATTGTTTGTTGTTTTCAAAATCTTTCTAAAAACGTCCCTGGGGTCACGAAAAACTGACATTTAATATCTCACACATTGATCGCAGAGTCAAAAACCTAGATCTAGAACTGTCATTTATCCTCTGTTGAACCATGGGAGGAGAAACAGAGACCCTTAACATGCAGAAGTCACTATTACGTAGAAATCAAACTCACTTTGCAAGTGAATAACTGCTTAATAGCAGGTAAAATTGAATGCTTTCATTTCCTCATACTTTTCTTATGGGAAAGCCATTCCTCATCTCTAAATTGATGAACGTCAACTGGATTTCTTAAAACTGCAAATGTAAGGTTTGACAAAAAAAAATATCTCAACCCTTGGTTGAACAGTGACACAAGATTAGATTTAGAAAAAAAATTGCAGTTTTAAAAACAGAAACTCTGTCGTAGTGATAATGAAGAAAATTACATTGTGAAGACAAGTCCTGGTTGAGTTAGGAGTTGTCTGAGTTGACAAACCTGGAAAGTTATCACAGTGGTCACCGGCCTCCAGGTAGAAAACATAAAACATTGGTCAGTGAAGTGTGTTGCCAATTGAAGTTAGAGGAGATCTACCCTGAACATAGGCCATTAACACTGTTAAAAAATGAGTACAGTATCAAACTGTCTTCACTGGAGATGATTCTTTTGTTGCTCCGGAGACTTCGTCATTGCCAGATATAAGCACAACAAAGTCAAAGATGAATGAGAGGTGATATGGTCGAATTGCTTATGAAGTTTCCTAAATCTTGAATGGACCCGGACGTATTTCATCGGCAGCAATGATAAGAGCTGTTGGATTCTCTAAATGCATAGGAAATGTGCCTCAATGCTTCATTTCCTTTCTCCTTCAGCATAGGGTACACTGGACTTTCCTATGTGAAAGGAAGGGAAAAAAAAACGGCACACAATTCATTGCAGGAGCAATCTTTAACGTGACGTGCCATGAACTGACGTAAAAGATGAATATGACCCAGAATGACGCAGGTCATCGTGTACGTTACAGTAGCCTAAGAAGCATTTACAACTGATGTCACACCGTTCTAAAACACAGTGAAAAATGCTGGATGGAGCAGCTGTGCTTTTGTAGTCCAACTTCAGAAATTTGAATTTTCACCACGGGAGATGCACGTCAATAACATATCGCTGTCGCACGTAGTTTTGTGTAGGTCAAGGAGTTGTAGATTGGAAAAGACGATAGGAAGGACAATCTCAATCCAACTGCTATGTAGGAATAGAATATATTTTAATAATTTTAAAAAAACTGCAGTGAAACTTGCAGGCTGGTATTCAGTAAAAACTAGAAGTTTATTCAAATGACTAGAGGCAGTTGTGGAGAGAATCCAGGTAGTGTAGAACAGAACACCCTTTGAGTCTAGTCTTTTACCCTTCAGGGGTTCTGAGATATTTCAACCTGTATTGTGCCATGTGCCCTTTTTTGCTTTTTTTATCCCCAGTTTTCCTGATTGCCCTAGGATTTTTGGCAGTATTTCACCACAAGATATAAATATTAAAAAGAGTAAACAGAAAAAGACTCTCGGATCAGTGTACAGTTAATATGACATTGGTAGTGAAATTACAGTTATTCATAAATAATTATAGTGGTTGTTTTTACACAATGTTGTCTGTTACTCTTCCTCATTTCCTATGAATAAAAACATTTTCCAGTCAGGACCTACTTTCAGCATGTAAGGAGTTGCTTTTTTTCCAATTTAATTTTGTGGTCAAGTATCCCAGAGGGTGGAAGTGTGTTCAGGAACTTGACCCCGACAGTACATCCTTGCAATTTTCCTCCAATTACTGAATCAGCTAAAATGTAGACAATTTGTTTTCCAGGGAACACAGCCAACCACATGCTGTTGATGGCTCCGATATCTTTGTTCAGAGGAGTGTATAGTCCTTCTCAGAAGCTCGTCATTGTCACCACGTCCCCATACCAATGTGACGGACTGACATCTGATGGGTTTCAGTAGACAGTCAGTATCAAAGTGGACCCACAGTAAAGCTTTTGAAAAACTGAAGTGACATAACAGAGCAGGTGTAGTAACTCAAACAAACATCACCGACTGGAAACAGGAACAGAACGGGTTGGAACCGGGACTTAACAGGTTGCAAACAGGACAAACTGACAAAGACAAAGGGAAGCACATAGACTAAATAGACACAAGGAGGCACAGGTAATGGGAAACAGGTGAGACACAAAAGTCAAAACACCAAACACACAGGAGAACGGGAAAGTGACAACAGCCTATGAAAGAAACTACAAAGTAAAACAGGAAATCCCAAATTCAAGATACAAAGGAAATAACAAAGGTAACTTAACAAAAACTTACACACAAAGGAAGTCACTACAAAACAACAACAGGAAACAACTACAGGGGACCAAGGAAACACCACAACAGATACACAAGGAATAGCAATCAAACAAAAGTCCACTAGAAATAAGAATTCATGAGGGCAGAATCATGACAGTCCTATCCATTCAGTACCACTCACAGGGCACATTCACAGGAAATGTTTTCCAAGGTATACCTGGAAAATCATTGCATGAGCACCTATAATGGTTTTCATCTCAACCAGGGTCACATAGCCAGGTCCATCTCCACAGCTCTAGTCTGTCTACAGCCATTATCATTTCTGCTATGTGGGAAAAGCAACACTGTGTTGTTGCATCTCTTTAAACCAATCACACTCATCTTACTTGGCACTAAGTTGACTTTGACGCTGTTAGAAATGTCCCATTGCTTTCTTTCAATGAAATGCCGTTCAATTCCATATGACCGGCAGTAAAGTACAGATGTGGAATGTGACTATTAATAACAACCATAATTAGACACTAATATGGCAACAAGATATCCCATTAACCGTACATTTCTATTTTACATTTCAAGACATTTTATCAAATTTTACCGTCAACAAAAACATATAATAGTTATTAGTGAGACTGATTGGATGGTTTACAATTACAGATTGATTAGACTCTAAGAGGGACAAAAAAAAGCAGTTGAAAACAGGAAAGTCCGGAGAGAAGTGGCAGCGTGTTTATACATGAAGGGGAGAGGGTACAAAGCAGAGTGAAGCGGTCTGGGAGTTCCCTGGCATCAATCTTCAATGCTCCACCACACTTTCATTACTTCTAGCTCAATGCAGATGAAGGATCCTCTCAGGAAAATGGAACAAGAGTTCATTTAGCTGCTGACCCAGAGCTGCAGCCAATGCAGTGGGCTTCTAGCCTGTACCTATCACTGCCAAAGAGTAAAAGTCGTGTTACAACAGTCTCTCTTTCTTTCTTTCCTTTCCTATAGGCACAATTTGTCAATGTCTTTCTAAAAATTGAGGGGGGAAAAAAAAACATCAAAGATTACACAGTTATCTTTAGACCCTTTACTTGTTTGACTAATCCACTTCTTCCCTGTTCTATCATGGTACATGCACAGATTAAAGGATTCAAAAAAGTGAAAAACTATACAAGCTTCTCACTTAAGTACTTTGCCTATTTCGATAGTGACAATTTACTCTATACAAAGATGGTCCCCACTTCCTCCCATATTACAAAAATGAAGCCAAAATATCCCTTATGCAGGTGCCGCCATCCTGCGCTTTTGACATTATTTGGATCATGATGCCACCCCCCCCCGTTTTTTATAGCATCAAATAATTAGTTATTATTACCAAACTAACCAGGGGAAAAAAAGAGCAACTGGACAAAAACCGATGTGATAAGAACAACATCAAATCACAGAAACCATATTGGAGAAAACTTAATTTAACATCCATTTGGTCCAGGTCCCATCCACTAACATGGAAGCAATGAGGTTTAATAGCAATACTAGAGCCAGGCACCCAGGGGGTGATCGAAATTAATTGGTGTCATGTCATCCATCTTTATATACAGTCTATGATAGTGATTAAGAGTGGCTCCAAAATCCATCCATCCATTATCCGTATCGCTTTAAGGGTCACGGTGGCGTAAACCCTGGACTGAACAACAACTTATCATATCTACAGATATAGAGAACCATTCACACCTATGATCAATTTAGAGTCTCCAATTAACCTAACCTCAATCTGCACGTCTTTGGACCGAAGCTGGGGTACCGAGAGAGGATACACCGGGAGAAAATGCACAACTCCACAGAGAAAGGGCCTGGTTCAGAACCGGGATGCGAACCAAGAACCTTCTTGCTGTGAAGCAACAGCACTGACCACTACACCAACCCTTGCAGTCCGAACCAAAACCCAGATGTTTCCAAATAATTACTGTGAGCTGGAAGAATATTTGTGGTATTGAAGGTGCTGTTTGTTGTGCTGCGTGAGAAAACCAAGCGTAAAGGTTAAGTCAAGTGACAAACTTTAAAATTATAAATAAATTGAATTAAAAAGACGCAAGCCAATAATGTCACTAATAATGATAACAAAATGCTTCACAACGGCCAATACAAAACAAGCTAACAAACAGATCAGAGGAAAATATAATACATTTTTTGAAATACAAAATTAGTGTTAAGCAGAGAAATAAAACAAGTTTTGTAGACATATGAAGCATTAACATTCTGGGTTGTGTTAAGGGCTTTAAATGCAAACGACTGCACTCGTCATGAGATCCAGCCTGTAGAGAGGCGCTGGCCATGAGTCACCAGATGTTGACTGACAGCTGGCATTTCTGTGCCATTCACCTCTCTATCATAAAATGTGACTCAGCCCGTAATGGCCAACGACACGCACATAATCCACACTGCTTCATTACTAAGGTGAAGGTGCATCTCAGTCTCAGTAATTACAGTTACACACGTTAGACTCATTCCCATGACAGTGAAGGAATTTGTGACATTATTGCTTTAATAATGCTGTCCAGTTTTATTACAATTTACACACGTGAATTCTTTTAAACATTAGCATAAGTTGAATGCATAAAATTATGTTAAAGGCCGCCTGTCTACCCTGGTCTGTAGAATGTGACCATTATTACATGAATTCATGTTCAGTCACAAATTAAAGAAAGAAATCGCCGGATCTTTAAAGGCAAAGTCACACCGCATATTTCTCCATGATCCACTGGAACTTAGATGAGCTGTCATGGAGTGTAAATCCCATAATCATATTATCAACAATCATCATTATGGAGTGTGCTAGGGACAATAATATATCTTACAACCTCAAGGAGAGACATATCTTTAAGGATTGACTATAGTTATGTTATTATATGAATCCACAAGTGGTAAAAATCTTTGTTTATTTACTAGAAATGTATGTAGGAGAACACAGAGTAGAAGGGAGACTGAAGTAAATTCCCTGAACCAATAACTTAACTCCAATATTTATGTGATTGTAGCAATTATTCTGATGATATGCATTTGGTATGTACAGAATCTAGACATGCTAGAAGCACCACAAGGCTATACTTATAGGCACGGTGTTGCTTTGAGCTCAGTCAGTTCAAACATGCTCACAATGTGAATGTCTTGCAGGTAATTAGGGTAGCTAGATAAGATTTCCGTTTAAAAGCGATATAACTTGTTCAGTTGAATTTGATTGATTTCCTTTTAGTTTAAATGAATGTTCTAAGAGTCAAGGTCAAGTATAACATATTGATATAACTTGAATAGTTTGGAGCATCCTGGTGCTGTAAAAGTCAGCAGCAAAGTGAACTGAACTACATTTGAAAGAAGCTTTTTCTAAATGGTTTGACTCCAGAGGAGCAATCAGTCTAAATGACAGTTCTGAACCAAGGTATTTGTAAGTCTCCTACTGGCTGCCGTTCCACTGCCTCCTTGACATCTCTAGCTATACGTGGTTGATGACGGCTGTGACTGAAACGTCACCATAATTAAATAAATCATGTGATGAGGGGGCGACTTGTGCCTGTCATCTCGGCTGGATGGGTCACTGAATATTTATTTTTTTAAGGGTTGTAAGGGGGCTGGTTTGGGTGTAAAAATAGAACTTTGCTCTTTGAGCTCACGGATCCATTTCAAAGTGCGACATGTGACAGTGAAGTGCTGCAGGTACGTGTACACCTCCTCTGACCTGCTTTTAACCAAGGTGACAGCCGCATCCTCTCAGGACCTCGGGTAGAGCAGCTGCCTTTTGACACGACTCAAAAGCACTCGTGTTGAAAAGTTCTTTAGAAAAACAAATAACTGCTGCAGGTGTAGTAGCTATGAGCTGTTCAGACCGATGAGAATACAATGAATTTTACGTTTCACTGGTTTGCGTCCAAGAGGGAGGGAGCATAAGGCAATTAGAACAATTGTATATCATTTGTTTTTGTAACAGTGTGTCTTGCAAGGCGCAGACAAAGAACCCACTTAAGGAGTTGATGTACTGTGTGATAATTGGTATTTCTAATTTTTCAAACTAATTTTGCCTATTATATTCATTAGTGGTGGGAAATTGCAGATTTGAACTAGTTATCCCTAGATATGTATCTGTGGTAATCAAAATCTTTCCCTTGGCATAAGGATGTCATAGAAAAAAAACTGTAACCAATTTCTGCTGTAAATTCTTGTTAATAATATTAAAGTTGTTCCATCTCTCAAACTTTTCTGTTTGGCCAAAGTAAACCCTGCAGGTGCAGCAATGCAAGCTAACACATCCCTCTCCAACTCCTTCAATGCCTTCAAAGTGCAAACGTCAATACAATGAAATACAGGCTATGTATTCCACAATTTAAATCCAGTTCAGATTATTAGGTGACATTAAATTAAAATACTGCGTACATAGCACTCCAATGAAATGTGTAATGAAAAACCTTTTATTTTAGCTGGAAACAGTGTACAAACATTTAGCAACTTCTGAAGAACCTTTACTTTATATTTTGCGCTCTGTATTGTGGTAGATATTTCAGGTGTGTTGTGCATGAGTACTGTATCCAGATTTCTGGATAATACATGCCAATAATATTGAAAACACAAAGCTGGAACAGTAAAGGGTAGCCTGTTCAATTATGTAGTTCGTTCAGTGAGTCTTTAACTACCTCCATTATATGCAATCACAGATCAAATGTAGAGGGTTTTTTTTTTTTTGTAAACAGTCATTTACGGAGCCAAGCCTGAGAACAAATTCTGCATATCAAATAAAAGGCCTGATGCAACAGCTGCTCCATTTGACCTTCACAGTTCCCTATAATCATAAACAGCTCCATGGCTTTGAAGAGGAGAGGAACAACAGCATTGGTATGCTGGGACAAAGTCGCCCTTCAAATCCTCCCTCTGATATCAAAGAGTTGCACGTGAGGACACGCACACACACACACACACACACACACAGACGCACAAAAACACATTTCTGTGTACTTATATTGGGAGGGGAGAAAAATGGTATAGGTTTGAGGAACAAAGTTTTCCTTTATGTTGTCTTTTTCAGCTCCAAAGGAATTGACAGGTCATCTGCCGTATCTGCTATCTTTCACTAGTCCACATTAGATTCACCTCTCGTTCATAAATGACTGCGGCTGGCGGCGTGCAGGCGAGGCGGACGGACATGTTTAGTTTGATCAGGGCAGAGAAACAGAAAGTGGGAGAGGCAGAAAATTTCCCCAAACACTCCCTCTCACCAGTCGTTTCATTTGATGTGACCTTGTCAGCTGCCGTGGTTACCGAGCATGAAGCGAGCTGTCAATCATTGATCCCCCCACCCCACTCCCTGTCATAGAGAAGAGCCGGAAGGGTAGAGGGAAATGCTCGCAAAGGCCACAAATCATTCATAATCCCATGTTAATTATACATCAAAACAACCTCAAAGTTACCTTCCGTATAGTTACAATCTGCATGTGAATAAAACACATGCAGATTGTAAAGTAAACCCCGCGGCCCCAACAACCCACCCTCGATGGGTCTCCCTCTCGTATTGTAAGGTAATTGAAGAAATGGTAAGAACCACCGGGGACAAACAGAAAAAAAGCTAACTGCGTTGTAATGAAATGATTGAGTGTCTCCATGGAGACTCGGTTCACATTTCCGTAAGGAAATGAGGTGCAATCAGAGCCAAGGCTCTGTCCCCTGGGAGTGTGAAAGTGCAAACTTATTTGCAAAAAGGACAAGCCGCTCGGCGAGCGCGGCGCTAACAAGTCAGCATTTATGAAATAAAATGTTTAAAAATGAGTGTCTTGTATATATTCGGTAGTGGTTATCTTGGTCTTCATTGTGTACACAGGAGCGAAAATGATGTACAGTAGCTGTGAGTGTTATTAAGACAGACAATGTGACTCCTTCAATCACCTGTGCACTGCCTTGTTGTTGTTCAGCAAAATGTTTGGTTCTTCCTATTTGTCCTCTGCTAATTTCTGTGAACCATCTTAAATATTTTTGACCTGCCGCAAATGTCCTCCATATTTCGGTTTGCATCTCATTTGTGTTAAAACTGATGCTGATTACACCACTGACACATTTTTTACCTCCGCCAAGGAGGTCGTATGATTAGATCAGTTTGTCTGTAGGACTACGGAAAGAGTAGGCACGGATTTGCATGAGCAATTTATCAGTCAGATATCAGATGATTCCATTTCGGAAGGGATCTTGTTCTTTATATTTTGGCCTGTTTGCCTTTTATGTGGATCCAGAGAGGGAAGGAGAAACGAGAAATGGAATGAGAGAGTAGGGGAATGACATGTGAAATGTCCAGACACCATGGACTCACACCTGGGACCTGCTGCTGCTAAAGGCATATGCTCCTATGTGGTACTTGGCCAAACTATTTAGCTGTCGGGTCGCCCACTAACAATGATCACATCACTTAAATGCGACAAAGAACAATATTATGTCAAACCACAGAAAATACAATGTCGCCATGACTGTACATTTTGCTCACACAAAAGCTTTTAGCTAAAAGTTATTATAAAGGAAGCACAAGTTACAGTCAAATGTGTACATAGTCAAATACAATTATATTAATATGTTAAATTGATTTTCTAATACATTTATTAGGACTTTTGTTTTCCTCAGGTCAGCAAAATGTTACATTATTTTACTAAAGTTCTGGGGAGCTGGCCAGAGTAGATGAATGCATCACTTGATATAATATTAAGTTATGTTATATTTAATTATAATATAAGTCCTTATTAGGTTCATCACATGAAGCAATCCCTTTCTTATAGTCATATTGTTTCACATTGTCATATAACAACGTCATTTTAAGAATATTCATCGGTCTCATAAGTCATAAGTTTTGCAAATATGTTCAGTGAGAACATTTTCTGTCACGTTTTTGACATTGTTAATTAAATAAGAAGAAAATGAATCTACGACCACCACAGATATTGATATTTGTCAATTCTTTTTAAACATACTTTATACAAAATTAAACTACATGAACATAAGTGATGAAACACCACTACATCTTACTCAAGTAAGAGAATGCAGTAATGCTCCTTGTATATATCATTAAGCTGTGGTAGCCGGGAACTGACAGTCAGTTCATTAAAAATCTGTCCGTCACGTGTCTCTTTGCTGTCGGCAGAGAGGTAGAATCAACATGCAGCTTATTGAAATCCGTTTAACAGCACAGCCAAAGGTAGGCCTATCATTTCTGCATGCTGCTATCCATCCATAACCACAGCATCGACATCTGCCTTGTGCCATGTAGCTGTGCGAGTTTGTTACAGGCTGCAGGGCCATCACGGAAAAAAAACCCTTTATTTTTACAGTGTTCATGAATTAAAGATGGCTTCCCCTGGGGTGTTAAAGGAGAGCAGGGGCTTTATGGACACCCCCCTCTCTCTCTCCTCTGCATTAAATCTCCTGAATACCACAGGCCATGTCTCAGAATGTTAGACACACAAAAACAATAACAACCAAACATTCTATCTAGCTGTGCTTTCTGTTTTTCTTCCTCTCAACACCCTGTTTTCTTCCCTTTCTGTGTCTTGCTTACTGCCCTGGCAACCATTTGCACAACGTCGCCGGCTCTGAAGGTTCGAGGGAGTCCATTAAAAACTGTATTACCCACAAGCCAACGGGTTATATTCCACATTATTTTGTGAAGGTCAGGTTTTCTTGTTCTGTAGCAAGGTGGGGGGGTTGGGAAGCAGAGCAGGCAGATGTTGACGGGTGGTATAATAGACATGTACTGCTTCTATTTCAATAGGCACACAAATCAATAACATCCATATTGGTTATTTTTTCTGCTGCTTTTGTAGTGTCTTTTTGTCAATAGATGCACTGTGAGTAGTTCACATTATCTTATTATTATCATTATCACATTATCTACCAGAGGGCCAAATTAGGGGCTTCCTGTTGGCCCCTCACCTCAACTTTTGACCCCTTTGAGTTCTGCATCTCTTCATAGCCTTTCTTAATTCAAACCAGATGTTCCTACTCAAGCCAACGATGGACCTATAAAAGTAACCCCCAAGAAGAGTCGGGAGGGTTGTCATTTTGGCCGGACACTCTCCAAGTTCTGCAGTGCTTGTAATCGATGCTGGTCTTTTTGTAATAAACCTTTATATACAATCAAGACGGTGTCGGCGGACTTCTCTTCAATACATCTTCACATCATCGCTACTTAGTATACAACACTTTCATTTCAACTTAGAAGATAATCAGATTCCCAAGGATTACCTTGTGTTCAATGTTGGTTCTTGGTTACTGTACATATCAGGAAAATATTTTTTTGTTGAAAGCTGGAAAAAAAAAGACGATTGATGAGCAGTGGGGTCTAAGTGATTGTGTGGCTTAAACCCTGACAGCAAGGGTTTAAACCTATGTCCTTAACCATGAACTGCAACTAAGCTAATAATAGAGCAACAGTCCCACAGTCCAGACCTCTTAAATCTATCTAACTTAAATGTTGAGCACCTTTTTGTTCAACAAGAGACACTCTTTGCACCCTGGATGAAGAGCAGAAACAGACAGCTACTGTTAGCATCCTATCAAAAACCTGTCAGTGCATCAATCAGGAAAACCATTTCAACAACTGCATAGAATCTATCCAATGAGTTCACATATCTGCTTTATCCTAATATTTTATCCGGAGATTAGCAAAAAGCTGGTAAATGATCCTTAAAGCGGCAGTAAGCGATTCTAAAGCAATGCACATTTTGTAAAAATATGCGAATATTTCCTAAAATTACGGGTTTTCCGGCTCAGTCATGGCTCTGTAAATCGAAAACAAGAAAACGGTGCGGACCGCACCACACAACACTGCCAGTGTCCCGGGTTTGCAACCCGGCCCGACAGCAACATCACACCAACAACAACATAGAGGGAGACAAGCTCTCTCCAAAATCGCTTACTGACCCCTTAAGTTAAATGGTAAATGGACTGTATTTATATAGTGCTTTTCTAGTCATATAGACCCCTCAAAGCGCTTTACAGGAAAATCACATTCACCCATTCACAAACATTCATACAGCGCTGCTATTTACCACGCATTTTTCTGTCACATTCATACTCATTCATGCACTGTCGGAAGAGCCGTCAGAGGCAAGTTAGGGTTAAGTGTCTCACCCAAGGACACAACGGCATGTGTACTGGCGAGAGGTGGGATCGAACCGCCAACTTTCGGGTTGGTGGACAAACGGCTCTACGTCCTGAGCCAC
Organism: Scophthalmus maximus; assembly: GCF_022379125.1. Classification (NCBI taxonomy): domain Eukaryota; kingdom Metazoa; phylum Chordata; class Actinopteri; order Pleuronectiformes; family Scophthalmidae; genus Scophthalmus; species Scophthalmus maximus. The sequence goes on from NC_061527.1 coordinate 22,884,632, forward strand.
AGCCGCCCTATTTCACCCAAAAGATAGGACTTTTGGGTGAAATTGTGGCCTGAACACCCACACTACAGAATGATACTGTACTTTGAAATTGTGAAGCAAAGTCAGCTTTAAAGCTTGACTGCCATTTTTGGCAGTAAGGTTATCCATTGTCACAGTTTCCATATTGGCGAGCTGTAGTTAAAGGGATTACACTTTTGGCGGGAGCAATCTAAACACTTGGCCATTAACTGCAAATTCGCCTCAAAACATCCTAATCACTGCATATTCATAGTACCACATGTTTTATATCCTTCAAATACAGCAAATCTCTGCCCTCATGAGACTTGCAAACTGACAATGACATGTCTCCTGAGGGCCAATATACAGTAAATTACAAACCTGTGTGCATCCACAGAAATGCACACACACACACACACAGACACAGAAGTCTTTTTTTCTTTCACTGCCTGTTTGTTGCATATGCCGTCACCCAACCCACTCTGCTGCCAATCCTTTTATCTGACAACAGCATCATGCATGGCCAAGGGGAGATTTACACCAACACACCCATTCACAGGAGTAAACACCTCCCATCTCCGCCATTCCTCCAAACCACAAACACCTCTCCTGTTTGATCTCTCCCATCCATCCCCCTGTTTAATCCCTGTTTTTGTCCCCTTGGCCTCCGCCAAATGAAATGCAAATAGCCCGGCATAACCTGGGGCGTCATTTATCTAAATTAGAGCGCCGAGTGTGGATCCCCATGGGGCGCCCATATGCTAGCACAGTTAGCGTCATTAGCTTCATTAGCCTGTGTCAGACCATTAATTACACATCAAGCCCATCAGTTAACTGGGGGCTGAGGGTTCCCATCCACTCCGGACTCTAGTGAGCAGGGGAAGGAAGAAAGATGAGCTTTTATCACTGAGAGTGCTGGAACTACACGCTGCCGCCCAGCATCTGTTCATGTGGAGGGATATTGTAAATTAGACAAAAAGTTGTCTGTGAAACATGGTCCAAAAATGTTTTCTTGTCAAACGCCAAAAGACAATAGACCGAAAATCGTTGAGGATCCCCAATTAATAAGGCTTCGTTCTTCAGAATACCCTTTGTTAAGATAGTTGTTGTCAGATGTGAACCGGAGCTGTCTGCATTAGGAATGATGAGACATGAATTCGAGCAAAGAAACCTGATGACTGATCAAAAGTGAGCGATCAGATAGCATCCATTCCCATTTCCCAAGTATTACTTAAATCAGTTTCATTCAAAAGCGACATAGCTGACCTAACTTAGGGGGAGTGCAATGATGCACATGCGGGTAACGACAAACACAGCCTCGCCATCCCGGTGACATGTTACTTGACATCATCTGTCTTCCTAAAAAAAAGTTAAAAGTCACAGTAGCACAAGTAGAGAAGAGCCCTAAAGCCAGCAAACTCTGCACTGTCACTCGTACAGCAATATGTGTAAAAGTGGACAAGTTGAACCACTCGCAGTCAGGACCGAGGAAAGAGTTCTGGAAATCTGCACTTTTGTAAAAGTAACATTACTTGTGCTAAATTCCTTAATGTCACTGTTTTACAATTTAAAATGAGGATGGGGGAGGGGTTGTAAAAACATTTTACATGTAAATAATAAAGATACAACTTTTGCATTAAACAGAATCAGTAACACGTTAAAGTGCAGTACAACATCAACACTTTTTCTGACACCTCATGTCCAAATAAACCAATAAATCCCATCTCTACAGACAGACAATTTACAGGCTTTACATAAACACTGATTATCAATCATAAATCGGGTATAAGACCGCCTTTTTTATTATTATTATTAGAATTAACCAGAAAGAAAGACAAAAGCTCAAAAACTCAGACAATGTCAATAATATATGTCCGCCAATCAATAGAAGTATGGACAGCAAAGTCCTTGGACTTTATATAGCAACATGAAGGATCACCCAACAAAATAAAGGATCACAAAAGCAAACAGCGTTAAGATCTATGAGCAATACAGTCCACAGCAGCTGGAGCCCAAAAACATTGTGCAAGACTGTATTGCTGTGCAGTGCAACGGCTCTCGACGTTCACCTCTGTACAGTGCGTTTCAACAATCAGTAATATGTTGGCATATTCATCTGTCTAAACGTCACCCAGTGAGCCGTGTGCACCAAATAGTCCTGGGGTGCTGTCGAATTGTCAAATTTGCTTAGGAAGTTTGCTGAATCTTGAAATAAGTATTTCATCGGCAGCCATGATAAGAGCTGATCAGATTCTCTAAATCCACAGGAAAGACGTTTCGATGCTTTCTTTATATCTTTTTTAATAGGGCACGCTGGACCTTTCCATTGCGAAAGGAACGGAGAAATAGACGCCCCACAATTCATTACGGCAGCAATTTTTTATGTGACGCACCATGCACAAACGTAAATAATTAAATCCGAAGAAGAAGAAGAGTATGAATAAGACCCAGAAGGGACGCACATCATCATGTAAGTTAGCGTTATAGTATACGTATAGTGTATATAGTGTAAGTGGACTCTCAGTAGCGCTGTCATCTTTTCCTATGTCCTATGTGCCTCCTTTACATCCTTTCATTGACCTAATGGCATTTTTCACCGAGGTCAAGGAATAGTAGATAGGAAAAGACAATAGGAAGGACAATCCAAATCCATCCCTGCATCTCTGATCACTCATTCTCAGTGCAAAGCTGTAACCACTTCATTCAGCTGGGAAAACACTGAGCCGAAGCAACACTCTTCCATTGTCAGGAACATCAGGAAGTTTGTGACAATCCTCACTTAACGCAAAGGTTCCTGGTGTTAGTCATAGTTATATATATATATGTATATATATGTTTCATAGCAACGCTGTATGAATGTGTGTGAATGGGTGAATGTGACTTTCCTGTAAAGCGCTTTGAGTGGTCTATATGACTAGAAAAGTGCTTTATAAATACAGTCCATTTACCTGGGCAGTGCCAGGAAATGTTGTTTTGTTTTTTTTAAAATTTCCATTTCATTCGAAAAAAAATATATGTTTATTTAAATATGTATGTGTATTTCGAGAAATGAAAATTGTTCCAGTAGTGGTTGCCGTTCACCTTTGAGCCAAAAAGTTTCAACTGGTAATTCTGTGAGTTTGATGCAGAAAGACATTACATTATGATTTTGAAGGTTAATAAGCAGCCTAAGGAAAGCATTACTTCCCCGAGAGTGTTTTGTGAGTTTTCCATCACAGCACATTTCCTGTACTAATGTATTCGACGACATCCTCAGACATCCTTGTGAGCAACACCCACATATTCACAAAGTGTCATAAGGAAATCAGAGAGACAAATTACTTGTTGTTTTGCTCACCCACCATGTGACTCACATATGATTGAACTTCTCCTTTGTTGAAAGTCACACCTTCTCCCAAGCCCTCTGTACACAAAAACCCAATTAGTTCTAAATATAGCCCCGATCATGCTGCTCAGCCGCTAATGCACATCACTCATTATCACTTTATTATCACAACAGGCATGCGCAAGCACGCACGCACGCACACACACACACACACACACACACACACACACACATTTCCTGCAATGATCCTAATATGTCATCGCAGGTCATTTTGTTGTTAAAGTTAAGAGTATGTACATTTCTTGTGTGCTGCCCAGTCGCTGAACATTTTTACACACACACACACGTATCACATTTGAAGAGCCAAACAGCTGCAGATGCATACTGTACCATGGCACACATATGCAAAATGAATGCATAGACGCAAGCCAAACAAACTTAAATGAACAGAAAATACATACACACTCATGTGGCCAAGGTTTTTTTTCTTTTTCTTCTGCTCTACATGAAGCACAATTACTCTACTCCATACATCTTACCGTGGTCCAAATCCATGTGTTTGTGCCGGTGTATGAGTGTGTTTCATTGTGTGTGTGTGTGTGTGTGTGTGTGAGAGAGAGTACCTGGCAGAGTTCTCAGCCAGCCTCAGTGAACAGATGGTCCTCCAGCAGGTAATAATGACCCAAGACAAACTCTTAAATTGATTATGCCTTTGTGAGGGCAGAGATACAAAGTATCACTCGCCACGGAGAGAGAGGGAGAGAGACGGAGAGACTGAAAGCCGGGTCTCTGAGCCAAGTCTCAATCCTGTATTCATTAGGAAAAGGAAGGGGAGGTAAAACAAACGCTCAACACAAACTCTCCTCAAGACTGAAAGATTTTTGAAACTACCGGGAACTCTTCAATCAGGACCATTGGAAAGGATGTATTAATCACGCCGGTCGTTCCCATGGAGCAACAAATGATTGGTATGAAAAGATAGTTCTGGTTTATTAGAGTTTGGGTCTTATCATTACAGTTTGCAGTACCTTTTAGCTAACTGCATTAATGAGATTTGGAAACACAGCAATATATAGTAAAAAAAAAAAAAAAGAAGTCTGATAGGGAAAGAAACACAAGCAGTCAAATGACCAGACAGGCTGTAAACAGGCTAAGTGTTTGTCCACCTTATCTGGCCTTATTCTGTCTGCTTCATCAGCAGGTTGTGTATTTTCCCGCTGTGTTTCGCTCAAATCTTGTTTACCTTCTCCTGCCTCCAGAGCCGGGTCAGAGAAAGTTTACTTCATTTCCAGTCCCAAAAACTCATTTTTTAAGGCTTTTGCGCAGTTTGGTTGTTATTTCCTCAGCCTGTCGTCGTGTTTTTCTCATTGTCTTTTCATTTTCACCTCCGCGACAGGGGAGCCCGGTCCGCCGCCTGCTAACCGTTACTTCACTGGGGCCCCGTTATGTCCCTTTTCAATCATGGTTAGAGTTACATTTAAGCTGCAGATCATCAAAACAGAATTTATTTGGCGGTTTAACTGTGAGCGAGTGCACTCATAATGATAATAATAATAAATACATTAAAGTGATGATAGGCAAGCAGAACACTCTGGTGTGCCCCCTGTACCACAGGCACACAAGGGAGGGCCAATAAAGAGTCTGACAGGGCGAGGAAAAGGTTTTATTTTTCCTCCAATGGCGCCGTATGGTCCAGATGGCCGTTCAACTATGGAGAGAGCAGAGGGACTTGACTGAAATTCAATTGGCATTTTTTCAAGTGGACCAGTAAGTAATGATACCTGCCCTACGTATTAATACAAAAGTTTTTTTTTTACTCAACCTTTAATCATAGCACTAGTTCAAATTGAGAACTTTATGATTGACAGAGGAAAATTACTTTTTTCTGTAAAGACCAAGGAGTTAATAAAACTGTCTTTGCGACAGCAGCGCCAACACGCCACTTGAAGTTGAAACAGGAGGTCAGTCAGTTAGATCGCCTTACATATTTGATGGGTTGGTTTTTTTTTAAGTCATCATGCTGCTCTTCCAGATCCCACTCTTACTTGGCAAGAACATGATCACTGCCGACATAAACAGTGGCCAAACCCACATAAGAACATCCAGGAAAGTCGTGCCATCTTTTTTTATTCAGGTTCATACTATTAATTTGGGTTACCACTTGAAAAGGTTTACATGATCTTATGTTCAGAAAAGGCATCAGTGTTCTCATAGTGCCCATTCCTGCAGCTCCTCTTTTCACCCTCTGTCTGAAACGCCTGGATTTCATTTAGCCCCTCCTCCCGATAAACCCCAGTCTGCTCTGATTGGCCAGCTGGCCCAGTGTGACATCAAGGTGGGAGAGAAATCTGAACCAGTTGTTCAGAGCCAGGCTGTACGGTTTAGCCAGCTCACTAAAAAAACCAAAGTATGTGGGCTTGCAGGCTCCACCAACTTAATGTGCACAAACGCTGAAATAGTGATTTTTGCAAAATATTTCACCTTTAAGACCAACTCGCTCAACACAATAATGTGCTAATTATTACGGCTGATCATTTTTCTCCTTTGTCTTTTGAAGGTGTCATGAGGGAAGGCGGATTTGTTCACTCACTCACCCCGGCCATGGTGAAAACTGGGGTGTTTTTGTAAAAAAAGATTCAAACACTTCTGCAGAATTCCCTTGACAGCTGGATGGAACACACAGTTGCTCAGAGCAAGACGTAGAGACACGGACAGAGGGATTTTGACAGAGGAGGAGGAGAAAAAAAAAAACAGTAAGTCATGAGGCTGGCGGACGGATGGACGGACAGAGAGAGAGAGAGAGAAAGAGAGGAGAGAGAGAGATGGCTGAGCCAACCCCTGAGGCGATGGGTAATTTAGATATGAACACTTTCCCTCAAGTGTTTGGAGCAAAATGAGGCATGCGCGCGCAAGCGCACACACACACACACACACACACACACACACACACACACACAGAGAGTGGTCTTCCTGCAGGGCCTATTAGTTGCCATTGGCAGTGCCTGGGCTGAGTGGTTATGTCACGGCCAGTGGCTCAATAAAGAGGCCAGGATGATGCGTTCTGACAAAGACACAACCCCAGACATGAGTGCTGAATGTAACAAGGAGATAATACCTCTTTTTTGGGTGTCAAAATATGGACTTCATTAGGAAATCAAAGCGTGTGCACACACAATATTAGTACCATTTGTGCTGTCCATGAACAAATCAACCACTAAATATCGACGGCAGTCATATGTCAAACAGAGGGGATGAGAGCTTTGGGGAAAAAAAGAGGCTTTTAAAGCTTCATCATGGATCACGCCAAAGGGGATGCAGTTAGCTAGTCATTTGAATTGTTTGATGAATGCGCCAGCTTCCACGCACTCAGGTAAAGGCAGTTGCTGGCGATGTGTTTGCAGCGCAGGGAGCTATCAACCTCTGGACGTCGGCTCAGCACTTCAGATCGAGGTCCGCGCTCGCGTGCCGATGTGTGCGTTTGTCGCCGCGATTGCAGCCTGTAAAGAAAGGGGATTTTCACGTCGACAGCCAATGATGGCAGGCCCAAAGCCACCTCGCCTGTTGTTCTTTTTGCGTCATGACACATGTTATCGTAGGTGGACGCACATCTTTTTTTTTTCAGCTAAGTTCGGGACTCTCTAAAAAATGTTTTTGGGCATGACCCCAGGGCCCGGTAGGGAAGAATCAGCAGAGGAGCTCTTTCAGAGCTGAGCCCAGAGGGATGTGAGGAAGGTTTTTTTTGTTTTTTTTCACTCTCTTCGCAACTCCGTTGATCTGTTAGCTGTCATGCTTCCAACTTCCAATGTCCGCGCACAGCTCTCATCCACGCTTTGATTGGCCTCTCTGCATCTAATGAAACGCACGCAATCACAGACCGGAGTGTGCTGGGAACAGCGCAAAAAAAAACCCTCACACTTGCAGCGATACGTATCTTGTATTTGCTCTGGCGGAGAGGACCACAGCTTGACCGATGGGAAGAGGTAGATTGCAAAAGTCTCATACGCTCAAACAGCAGGAGATCTGACCTTTCACGCTCACGCAGACGTATATGGACACACACGCATACACACAACCCAATAAATCAATGCAGGCGACATTTTTAAACACGAGCCTTCTCCGACCATTAATTCACCATTATGAGAGTGATGTGTCCCAAGAGGAGGCAACATCTGACATCAGCAAATAAAGACCTCAACCATTTCCCTTTCTCTCTCTCTCTCTCTCTCTCTCTCTCTCTCACCGACACACACACACACACATATATATATATATATATATGCACATACAATACACTGATGCCCTAATGTTCCTTTAAGTTAGGATGGGTGACATACTACTGGTAATTAAAAACACCTCATTTATGTTTTAATCTTCACTGACGGGAAGTCATCTTCATCCAAGCACCAGGATACTGTAGACAGTTTGACTGTGTACTTTTCAACAAAACAAGCTCGTAGTTTCCCATAGGAACGGCCACAGGCTCGAAAACAAATTAACTGACAAGCCCTGACTTTGTAGGGTCCATTCATCATTTTGAAAGTTTCGGGATCCACAGTCACTTTTTTTCTTTTTTTTTTACAGGATCAGAGAAGCCAGACTCATGAATTCTTCCCCAAACTTGCACGTGGACACAGGGTGTAGATCAACGTTTCTCCGAGAAACTGGTTCCCCGGTGCAGTGCGAAGGCCTCTGGAGCACACCACAGCAGACAACGCCAATACTAATGAAATCCTCCGATACGGCATCTCTAGCACATAGCTCTGAATTGCCCACTGAAACCGGTACAAATGAAATTCTATCAATCAACATTTAGACTGCATGACTCTAAGGCTGCCCCCTGAAACGGATACTAATGGAATCCTCTACAACAGCAATTTGACCAATAACACTCTATATTGTGGGATGTCAGTTGTTTCTGTGTTTTTAGTTGGGTTTTTTTTTACAGCATGGCTCTCGCTGTCTGTTCAGTTGCACTGAGGCCACAAACCCTGACTTACAGGATAATGTCATACTGACCCTTTCCCCTCAGTTTCCATGACTTGTTCCCATTCAGTTGCTTTAAAAAACATTTAAAGAAACCTGACTGAGAAAGAGTAGAACAGGACCACGAGGGAAATTATTCCGAGAACTTGTTTTACTTTCGATAAATTCACTGAAGTGTTTATCTGTGGGATAGAAATATACAAACAACGCAACTTCTATGCTCTAGTGTTGGTGTAAAGAGAGGCTATAGGTGATTATTTCACCCTTTCTGACAACTGCAACATTTGTATTTTCAGTATTTAATGTCTGTAATTTTTCATCTACACGTTAGCTAACTCTACAAAAACCTTCTCTGAGCTGACAGAAAAGTCAGGGTCTCAATCATGGACTGCAAATACAATTTGGATGATGCGTCAGTGCAGCGGTGATCGTGGCGCCGAGGTGTCAAGGTCCCACCATGCCAATTACAAGTTGCTCTCAGCCGTTAGAACTAGCTTAAAAAGATAGAAAACATCTTTGAGAAAATTGTATAGTATTTTGACTTTTTAGTTTGATCCATGTCCCACCTGCTAACATGGAGGAGGCGGGGTTTATGACCTATACTACAGCCAGCCTCCAAGGGGTGACCAGGGGGGATGGGAGCATCCAAAACTGACATTTATTTTACAATTGGGGCAAGTATTGAGCATCCCCCTTCGTTTTCAGTCCACAGCACATTTAAAACTTGCCATGGGTGCTTAAAAATTGTTTCAGAATTGTATTAGCCCATTTTATCTAGTTTGATCCATTTTAAATCCTCGTATTTCTTCCACTGTATACTTATTAAGGGGGGATTTTAACTGCGGCTCCACTCATTTAGCGGCAATGTACATTTGTGTGTGTGACGGAACAATATTGCAGTGCTGAGGGGATTTTTCTTTTAAGTGTTATTGCATGATTTGATTAGTTTTTATAGTTCAGCTTAGAGGAGAGTCTTTTATTATAGTAACCCAATAAATTTGACTGCATGGGCGCCTGGTTATGTTTTAATACGGGGCAGCAAACTGCCACCTGCACCGCTCTATTGCTGTCCTCCCGAATGGGGTGAAAGCAACAGTGTCGGTGAGGCCAGAGATTCCATGAATGTGAACAAAAACAAGGTGTCATAACACATCATGAGGCTACTCTGCCATTTCAAGGCTACTGTAAGCACCACAGTGCTGGGTGTATTTAAATGCAGCAGAGAGAGAGAGATCAAACTATAAACTAGGTTTAAGAACGAGCCTGAAGCCTCAACTATTTCAGCTTCCCTGCACTTCATACCTGCATCTCACTTGGCCCTGTCCCACTTGCCTCTACCAGCCCTGCTGTGCTATGTCATTTTCTTCTGCTTCTAATTCCTAATTCTCCTTTACAATAACTCTCTACATGATAACTGTCATGTAGACTGAAATATGCAATAACAATTTGCTCTCACTGACTGGCTACTTCTTGCCTGGCGTAGAAAGACTTATACTGAAATACGTATTAGTCTGGGACCTCTTGGTTCATTTTCGATTTCCTAGAGGCCGTACCAACGGACAAAGACGAGTCCTGTCATGTCTGTTGAGCAATGTAAAAATCAACCTAGAGCAGAGACGATCTGTTATGATGATTCCACAATGTCTGTGAACGACTGTTGCCATTTTTGAGGGATACATTTATAATATCAGGTACTTTTATTCTAATGCTCGTTCTTTAGCGGCAGCCTTGGTTGTTTACAAAAGTCGCTTCCATCCCCGTCGTGGTATGAACCCCGCCCATTATCAGATAATCGGTTGTGATTGGAACGGCAAGTTTTCTGACGGAGGGAAATCACTTCCCTATGGATGGGGATCCAGACCGTATTCAGGCAGAGCAAATTTGAGCGAGCTCCCAGAATGTGTGGGTCCCAGGCTAAGGCTACTTCATATAGAATAGAAAAGCTTTGCCAGCAATGGGCTGGACTGCACCAACTCAAAGGATGGTCCAGAAATGTGTGATTTTTCATTTTTGTCAGTTGCTGAAAATTGGAAAATGATCACTGAGGCTGCTTACTCAGTGCATGATGATATGTTTAGACTTCTAAAGACAAAAAAATGGGGTATAACCACAGTGCTCACCCTGATTGAATAATAGGGACACCTTTTCAGCAACTTGCGTAACTGCCCAGGTTTAATTGTGTACTCCATATTCACAGTGTCAATTATTCTCACCAAGGTGCTTGACCAAAGGTAAAATAGTTGTGTTCTAAGGGGCATAGCCAGTTGTATCGCATGCGTACGTCTACAGTATGCATCTCTACGAGTCTACCAATGAACACGCATGATGTGTACGAGATCCAAGAATTGTTCAACTCAGACTGTGGTTGTGCTGTTGTGATCTGTTTCCCAGGCTGGAGAGAGCTGGCGCCCTGCTGCGCTGCGGGGCAGTTGGCTGCTGGTGAGATGGCTCTGTCTGGTAATGCGTTGGCTGGACTACAGTTAACTTGGCCAGGGATCTGTCTCCACAGCCATCTGGACTGCTGCTCCATTTCATTCTCCTGCTTTGATCTCTTCATCTACAGCTGTCACAGTGATTTGACCCACGGACAGACTTCATGTTCTCCGACTGGCTGACTGACTAACTGACTTTGTGTGTTTCAACCTGTCAGTCTCGCGGAGCAATTGCACATTTGTCTTTTTGGCTGACTGAACAGATGGCTTGATGTGTTTAAGACAACACAATATTTATTTCTGATAGACTACACATAGTCCTAAATACACGGCATAGATAAATAACAGACTACATGTTGGTACCCAACATGACATGCATGGTGTCAGCGAAAGGAGGAGCCATGGACCAACTTTTGGGGGCAGGAATGTTAACACAGAATCTCTGTGAGTGTGAAGCGTCAAATAAAAAAAAAAAGGCACGGGTGTTGTTGCCATAGCTCAACAAACTTTTCCTCTGTTTCACAGTTCTACTAGCATGAATCATCATCATCATCTTACAGTTGTTTAGGGTAGTTGAAATTGAATGAATCAATTAATAAAACGTCCCGACACATTTTGGTTTCATCACCCTTTGTTTGTTGGATTGGGCTATTATCAGACTCTCATCATGTGGATGTCACCAACTTTTTTTGTTTCATCGTGCTATTGTGAGAGCAACATGGCCAAGAGCCAAAGTTAGTTCAGCTGCCATATCTGTAGGTGATTGGAAGCTAGGTGTGGATTTATGTAAGAAACAAACAAACGACAACGACAGAAAAGAATAAAATGGAGACAGTTTGAGCCTACATGTGTGCACTTTCACAGAACCGTCTTTGTCCAAAACCACAACTCAAATCAAATGTACAAAGGGGTCTCAAGCACACTCTCTGTAGGCTACCAGAGAGGGTCCCCGGGCTGCAGATTTAAATACATTTCAATCAGAAATATAATTAACCTCCGGTCTTCTTTTCAGTTGGAGGAGTGGACTGACCCAGCCTCGCAGCAGACGGTGTGGCATTGTGTTTTGAGCTTTCCATCCTTGAATGTGCCTTATCAGTTAGCTACCCTCATTGTGTGTGTGTGTCTCTTTCTGTCTATTTCTCCGTTTCGGTTGCCCTGGCTGTTTTTCCCAAACTTAAGGCATTGATCACCGAACTGGAATGACTGGAATATGATAAGAATAAGAATAAAGAGGAAAATAAATAACAGCTCTCTTTCCTTACTGATGACATTCATTCAACATGGCCTTGTAATTGGGCCAGTACTGTGATATATACTGTGATTTATATACTGCACGTACTGGATCCCTGTATAGGGGAGGCGGGAGTAAAGAGGAGGCGAGCGATGGTGGAGCTGTGAAACGAGGGGGTGATGCAAATTGGAGGTGATGCGTTTGAGGGGGCAGCGACACATTTGACCAAAGTTCTTTTCTTTTCATTTCATTGGAAATGTTATAATGAAACAGCCTCACTCTGAGTGAGACAGAGTTGACTCGGGCCCTGCGATTTATCAGCGGCCTCTACAAAACCAAATACAGTCAATGAAATCGCGATGCAGAAAAAGTTCACCACCTTCCCGCCACGCTTTATCGGCCAGGCCAACGTCGGCCAGGCCACATGACGCAAAACATGAAAAGAAATCAATTTAAAGTGATGGACACATTGATAAATGTTGGAGGGAGGCGGGTGGCGGCACGGTAGCTTGGTTAATTCACAGTTCCACTGTCATTAGCGTGGCGATGATGAACGGTAATCTTTGTACATTATTGGGCACTCAAAACATGGTCAGAGTGAAGGCCACTCAAATGAATGAGTGCTCACACGCAACTGTCACGAATCAACAGCATTATCCACGTCGTGTGGGGTGACAATGCAGATCTGAGCTTTACGCATACGAGTTCCACATCTGTCGTGTTCGTTCGGTCTATAAAACAAATCGCGGTGTCGCATCACCTCATGTTCCCCTCCCCCATCCTTCGCTTCACTCTCCGCCGTCTCTCGGGTGACGAACAGCAATTAAGACGGCCGTGACCTTGAGGCGCCACTCGCTGTTTACCAATCGTCCCTCGGGTTTTCGATATGACAGATCGGTATGAGAAATACCATTAGCCCCTAATCTCTGCCGTTTTAATCATAGCCGCAGAAATCCTCTCAGAGGCATTGATTGGACGGCCCACAATTCATCTCGGTGGTAACTGGAACAAACGCTGTTTAATGCCAGTGAGGACCTATAGTTGGCAAGAGCTCCTCACCCTTGTGCGCCGCAGAAGTACAATTAGATTTATGCGATGCGGTGTGTTGGAGTATGAGTGTGTGTGTGTGTGTGTGTGTGTGTGTGTGTGTGTGTGTGTGTGTGGTGGGGGGGCACAGAGATCTTATGCAGGGAAAACGTGCTCCGTGTCACGTTGAATACAACTACCCCAAAGAATGTGTTAGAGTGTCCCGAAGCTATAAAGATGATTCTGAAGTGCATGTTTTTTTCTTCTGTTTTTTTTTTTTTGTGTGTGTGTGTGTAAAACAAACACACTTTCTTGAACAGCGGAGGTGCACAACCTGCAAACACAACGCTAATATTATCACCTCACGCCTTTACTACATATACATTCTGGAGTGTGGTTCCGATAAATGCTCGTGTATGTTCAGGGGCAAGTTTCGAACTCTGTTTGTTTCCCCTTTGGTGCTGGGCAGTACAATATTAGTAATTAGTAACAGATACTAGTAGCAGTCATTCCCAACTGAGTTACGTTACCGTTTTCTGCGTGATCAATCCCGAGGGGAAGTAGGCTTTGAGTCACTACTAAAAGTCTTTCTCACGTAGAGCTATGCTGTTTCATAGTTGCTGAGCCTGTGACAGTTTGGGGAAAAGACGACTGTCGCATTTTTATCTATCAATGTGCCTGTTATCCCGATGATGAAGTAAGTGGTGGGGCAATAAAATACTTGTGACATGTTTTAATAGGCCTATTTGTTGTAGCCTCGACAGGCCTTCAAATCAGTCAGTGATAGTGTTGTTGTTTTTTCCTAGTGTGTGTGTCTGTGTATGTGAAATGAAACAATAAGTGTGTCTGAGACATTTAGCAGATCTAATTATTTTTCTGTCATGTGGAGAAACTAAGTCCTCAAACAAGCTACAACTGCAAACTACAACTCACTAGGATATTTTTGTCCTTGACTTTGAGGAGGGAAAAATGATTTCCACTCTTCCCGGTGAAAGAGCTTTGCATTACTGTGATGATCTGCATCCGTGTAGGACCAACGCTGACTGGCTGGTTTACTCCCTTGTGACACCGTGCAGTCGACTGGCTGCCACATTTGTCTGCAGTTATCCAATTAACCGAAGAGAAATGTAACAAGGCTGTTCATATTCATATTTTTAGTTTACCTGATTCCATATTAAAATGAAGGACATATAAAATACCTAGCTTTTACAGAGTGTTCGTCTTTGGAAAAAAATGATGAAACGTCATTGTAGAACCTATTCTCTTGTACAGAGATCAAATTAGGATGATGACATATCCACGTGTATCAAATACTGTACATATACTGTATGTATAGTTTCCAAAAGCATGATAAGTTCTTACACAATATTTACGTCATAGAGCCAATCGATTCAGCAGGGCAGTGTTCCCAACACTATTGGAGTTTCCCTAAAAGCAAAGCAGCTCATTGCAATGCAGGGATGGAACCTTGTACAAGCGCAGCATTGTTTCTCTTCATCCTCTGTGAAATGTGGGCCCTCCGGAGATCCCGCTGGCTATTGAGCTATCGATCGCACGGGTCATGACCCTTACTTCACCACATCCACCACCGCTTCCAAACAAAGCAGCCCTGTGTGTGTGTGTGTGTGTGTGTGTGTGCGTGAGGTGTGTACATGTAAGCAAATCAAAGTGGGTCTTGACCTTGCTTAACCCCGTTACAGAATGTCGAGCAGAGAGCGGGCAGCTTGACAAAAAGAACGCACTGTGATGCGTCAATACGTGTGCTTGTGCACAGACGGCATCCTCGCTGGTTTTAGATCATCTATGAACCTCCCACAAAACCACTCGGAATATCCTGAAAACGCAATATAACGATGTGTACTTCATCTTTATTTTAGACACAGGAGAAGAATGAAGTGATGAATGCACCCCTTTGAAACCCATTCAGCCACGGTGAGGTTCATTTGTAGTACCGCGCCGCTTTCCACCACACGGAGATGAATCACTCGCAGGCCAACACCAACACCGTACAGTACACCGAGGTGTGCATTTTGCGCAGCGCTCGACGACAGGCATTCCATATTTGTGCATTTCCCTCTTAGACAGACTGTAGCATAACAAAGTGGCATAATGAAATGATGGCCGGTTAAATAATGCAGGGAGATGCATGCAGGGTTAAATATAGGTCATTAACTGCAGCAGACTACCTGGCCGTGTATTTTGAAGGCATAAATAAGGCATAAACAAACGAGCCAGCTGATGTTTAATGTGGCTACACCGGGACTTTTCCTGTGATGAATGGGTTTTGAATAATGCATGCAGGTACAACGGAGGGGCTACAACCTTCAGGTCTACCAGCTGGTGTCTTACACTATATAGCAGCTACTGAGCAGGAGAATTCACTGCCACCTCCGTCAGATAGCGAACGAAACGGGAACAAAGTACTCATCTAACATGACGGATGAATGGAAGAACTGGTTACACACAATTATACTTTTTTTTTACTCAGTCAGGTGTGGGGATATTTTGAGCTATGTTGACCAACCGCGTGCTTTAACAAAAACAATGTAAACCATTTGAACTAGGGGTCGACCGATAAGGCTTTTTCCCGGCTGATACCGATTATTACTAATCAAAGAGACGTGTTGAAATGCCATAAAGCATATGTTTAATTCACAGAACCTTTCAACATAACCTTAACACACAAAGTGCAGGGAGCTGTCTGCAGCATTACTATGAATTTGAACAAATGAACAAACAAACAAACACATAAAATAGTTTCCTGAAGTTTTATAAAGTTCAAATAAAAACGAGTGATTGAAATGCCTAAAATCACATGTTTTATTCATAGAACCAAATTAAAGGGAGCTATCAGCAGCATTATTGTGAAGTTGACCAAACAAACGGACGTGATATTGCTTAAGTTCAGACAGTTGTGACTGCGGCTGCATCAGAGCAAAGTAGACGCTTTTCAAAATGAAATTATATTTATTATTTGAGATTTAAATGTCTTTTCTAGGGAGGCCTGGCCAACATAGAACTCAATTTCAAAGTTACAAAAATAAAGCATACCAAAACAAGAAATTATAGCAATTTAAAACAGAAAAGGGACAACTGAAACATTTTCACTCTACTATTACAGTTTGATTATTCCCAGGGAGACAAATTCATGAAGTTGGTGCTAGTATTGAGTAGGTAATAAAGTAAGAAAATATCTATATGTAAAAAGAATAATATACATTAATACTTTCGAGGTTTTAAACTTATTGTGCTAATTTTTGAACAAATTGGAGTGACAGACATTGTAATTGACAGATTGTTGCTGAGGAGCAAAGTTTCTTCACATATACTGCAAGTAGTGTTTCTCCCCTCTGGTGACTTTTTTTGTTGTTTGTCAAAAATTGTTAAAGAATTACTTTGATCCATCTACGCCGCATTTCACCTGCTGACTGAGACGTGAACTTGCATCACGTCAGATTAAGTTTGGAAAAGTGCAATCATTTATGAGGTATACATTGTGATGCTCATGATTTGGACCTTATCTGTAAAAAAGAAGAAAAAAAAAGTAATGGGTAACTTTTAAAATGTTTCTGCCAAGTGTGATGTGGTGTCTGTAGCTTGTGAGATCCACACACGTTTAGTGAAGTGAAATCATTTTAATAATAATGATAGCTGAAGTCTAAGAATGTGAATATAATCAGTTGTTGAAATGATGTGACAAATATATGATTACTTTTTGTTGAGATAATGAACTGAATATACTGAATATATTAACAACAGCTTTATTAAAACATCATCACACTATTAGAATGTGTGTGACTTGTTTTTTAATCAGTAATGTGTCTGTAAAGTATTTTTTTCATTCAGTTGTCTTTTAATGACTAATGCATTCTGTATTGTGGTTGATATATTTTATTTGCCTTTTATTTTGCAGAACAAATGTCTATTACCACTACCTGGTAATCAATCCAGTGGTGGATTATACAGCAATTGCTGTAATACTGTAAACATATGTTATTGAGTTCTGCCTTATCGTAACTAAAATGTCCAATGCTCCATTATACAGTAATAGAAAAAGGAACCGATTTGCTGGACTGAGGAGATAGTGCTGTAGAGAGGATTGAGTGCACCTTAAAGGTGGCATCCGGGGATATGCCTTTCTAAAGTCTCTTTCAAAGTATTTCTGAGCTTGGTCGAAAACAGATTTTTCTCTCAACTTTTCTTCTAACAACATAATCATATGCCAACCTGCCACCTGCTAAAACTAACCTCAGAACTAGAGGCAAAATTTTTTTGACGTGAAATGATATCCATATCTAAAAAAAAATTAAGAGATAATGTACTGATTGTGTATAATTTGTATATGTTATAAAAGTTTTTAATGTTCTGTGTCATGAATTCCACAAGATGTTGGAACTTTCCCCTTTGATTCTGCTCCATGTTGACTTGACCGCACCACATCATGCTGTCAACCTCCTGTTCTAACACATCCCTACCACATTTACTTGTTTTCACACCTGGTGACTGGGGAGATCCTTGAAGTTCACTGAACTCACTGTCATGTTCATGAAACCAGTTTGAGACAACTTTTTTTTTAGCCTGTCCTCCAACTCACACAGCAAACATGACCACAGATCTCTAGCGATAGCTAAGTGCACGGCTACTAGAGGTCAGGGGCCGACCTGGGGTCTCATTTATAAAACTGTGCGCAGGATCCTTACTAAAAGTTTACGCGCGCCCAAAAGCCGAAAATGGCGTACGCACACATGTGCGCAATTCTCCCTTTATAAATCACAGATCAGCTACAAGTGTGCGTATGTGAATCAGTCTCATATCCCGCCCTGTACACGCCCATTTTAACCATAAATAGGCAATGCAAATAACCTCATGACTGCTGATCCATATATTAATGACCCTGGCATCCAATTGTTCTTTCGTTCTGACAGGTGAGAACGAAAGAAGGGGGGGGGTCAGTGAGCAGCGAGGTCGGAAGAAACAGAGTTGCAGTAGTGAATTTGCATTCTGTCTAAATGCTGCAGTGTCTCCGGGTGAAGGGGAAGTTTCTCTGTGTTGTGACGCTGTTGAGGAAGTACAAGAATTGCGAGCGCTGTGTGTGAGGCGTCAATCGCTCTTCTCACATTTACTTTCTACAATCTGACTTCAGTTCACTACCTCACCATCTGTGTCGCTTTTTCACCTTGTCTGTAGATCACAACCTTTGCCTGGGAAGTGGTGTACGCACATTTCCAGCCACGTTTTATGCGTACGCTAAGTTTATTACTGAGACCCCTGGTGAGTACGTCAAGTTTGTGTATTTAAAGGTGACATATTATGCAGAAATCACTGTTTCAGTGTTTGGCACATACACGTGGAGCCTGCCAGCCTACAAACTGAGAAAAAAAAACCCACCCTGGCACTGAACAACTGGTTCAGATTTCTCTCCGACTGGGACATCACAGTTGGAGAGAAATCTGAACCAGTCTGTTTTTGGGTAACCCCGTAATGTAATCCGAGAATCTCCACTTTTCTGGTGAAGTGGGCGTGACATTTCCTTAATATTTTGAAATCGGTTGACCGATCGGAGCGGACTGGGGTTTATCCCCGGAGATCAGCAGTTTCAGAAGCACTCAAAACAACAATCATGTTATTGTCAAAGTCAATGAGATCCCATTTTTTCCTCCATTTGGATCTTTGATGTGAACATTAACTGAAGCGCCTGAACCTGTGTCTGCATTATGCATTGCACTGCCGCCCCACGATTGGCAGAATGGATAATTGAATGAACAAGCAGGTGTACAGGTGTTCATAATAAAGTGCTGCGGTGAGTGTAACTGAACATGAACAGCATGAACATGTTTGATGGAATGAGTCCCACATATGTGTCCCCAAGGACTGGGGCATGATGTGATATGTTTTTGAAGTTGAAAAACGAACTTGTCAGTCCCCTATGGTAGGGCCAATAACATGTTGGGCATATTTACAGTACTTGTTGTTCTCCACTCAAACCCTAAAGTGTAACCACGCTTCGCCTGCTGTCACCTCACAGACTCAGCTACTCATGTTCATAAGATGCCGTTGCGTCTTGAGCTCAATTTTTCTCGTACTTGCTGTGTACTTAATGTGTACTATGCATGTTACAGGGGCATTCCACTAGACGGCTAACCACAAAACTTAGACCATACAAAACTTCTGAATTAGCATTTTGTAAATGAAAAAAATATGGTGACACTGAAAGAGGTTAGCCTGTGGCTACTTCTGAGGTCATGGCAGAAAAATTGATTGCGGCGCCATTGTCGATGATATGTGAGGCCTTTAAATTAACTATGGCATGATAATGGTGAGTATCTGCCCCTACTACTACTGCATACTGTTCATGTGCATCTTGCAGAATTCATTTCTGAGGATGTGCACAACCCACTCAACAAATTACCGCAGGGTATGTGAAGCAGCCATGTGCATTACATATTTCTAAAAGCAAGTATATGTCCGGCCTTGTCTTCAATCTGACTGCCAACACATTAGTGACCCCTGTCACCACTCCCCACGCCATTCCACTATAAGATGAACAGGATGTATATTCATTTTAAAAAAGCTCTTTCTGTTACAGGCAGCCTGGACTGTGGACAGTAAATAATGTACTCCCAGAACAACCCAAACCTGACATTTTTATAATCTGGATGCACAAGGAAAATGAAGGGTGCAATATGGATCACATGCTGCCTAATTTCATTGATCGCACTATGCCTATGACCAAGACATATTTCTCAAAGCCTCATGTATTTGCAAGAAAAACCTGCGCGGGTTCCCAACCCCAACACCTTGACATCGCTCAGATGCTGCATGAAACGGCAGGACTTCAGATTTGCTCTCAAAATACACTCTGAGAGGAAAACTGCTTTGCACGAAAAGGGATCAAGCCATACAGAGAGATAAATAAATTGCTTTGCTACTCCTTGGCAGTGTAGTCTGCCTTGTTCCAAACGGGTCGTGGAAAGGGTACTCTTCTCGACATGCATAAAGCACAGGAGAAGAATAAACAGCCCAAAACAAACAAAAGGAGAGGTCTTGAGAAAGCAGGATAGCAGGTGGGGAAAAAGGGAGATGAAATTAGAGGGGTGCAGAGTTTAGATGAGAGCCTATAATCAAAGACAGCAAGGTGATGATACAAGTGGGGCGAGATGAAAGGAAAAAAGAAGAAAAGAAGGGGAGATCAGAGTAGAGGACAGGGGAGGATGAAGCCCGTAATAGGACCATAAAAGCCTGCAAAATTCTGTAGAGCCGATTCCAGATCTGAGGAGAGTGGAATGGAACGGGAGAGTGTGATAAGAACAGCGAGCGAGTGGAGTATTCAAGCTGATATGCTCGCAGCTGCTGTAACTTCTTTACAAACAAAAGGGAAAACTGGATGTTACATATATGCTGCTGCTGGTGCTTTCCTTTTTGACATATTTAATTCTTCTCCATTTTTTTCTCCCACTTGCAACACTGTCTTCCTCACAGGCGTGTGAACATCTGATTCAGTACTCGTATAAATGCCATTAGTGCACAACCCCTCTGTAATGGATTCATTATGACCGCGGGGGGGGGGGGGGGGGGGGGGGGGGGGGGTTGGTTAGCCGGCGAAGGGGAGATGGCTGCAGCTGATTCCATCTGCCTTTTGCAAAGAGCAGCAGTCACCGGCTGAATGAGGATTAGGTTTAGAAATGATGGGATTTTTGGATGTTGAAAAGCCCGACTGCGAAGCGGCACAGCGTGAGACCATGAAGCGTAGCGAGAGAGAGGAGACGCAGCCTGGTTTCCAGCGCCTCGAGCAGACAATGTCACAAATATACTAAACAAAACCAGCAGCATTGATTATTACAGAACACGGATCCAGGGACCCTGCATTTCCCTCTCTGCTATGATGCTGGAATGAGGCACGCTGTCTAGTAATACCTGGCAAATTTCATCAAATGTCAACATGGCACTTGTTGACATTTCTTAGAGCTTCTGTAATTCTAAAATGTTCACCCCCCGCTGTGCCGCCAAAGTACTTCAGGGTTCAGATTCTCCTGACTCAGAAATCTGGTTATCAAAAGTTCTTCAATGTAATTTCTTCAAAGGAGAGACCCTGAAATACTATGAGGACCAGGCCAAGTTCTGAAAAGACGTTTCTGTTGCGTGATTCTAGATATCTGTGGTATTTTATTATGAACCATGTAAGCACTAGTTAGACGGTTCCCCAGATATTACAAAAACAGTCCAGCTGCCGTACTCTGCGAGAAAAAGCGAGCAGAGAAAATACACAATGCATTTGGTCCGAGAAGAGAAAATACACCACAATGCATTTGGTCTGAACAGACAATATAGTATATATAGTATACAATTTTTTTTTTTTTTTTACAATATCTCATACAGAAAAAACTGATATGTAATTATTAGAGTGACGCCAGTTGAACAAGATAGTGTTCGGGGGCTGTTAAGATAGTGGGGATCTGATTTGCTGGTGGGAATATTTCTGTAATAGCTGTTTGTTTCTGTTGAGAGCGAGGGTGTGCGGAGGCACTACAGGGAAATGAACGACTGATGAGGTGTGTATTTTTTGCCAGGTGTAGGATAAGCAGCCTCATGAACGTGAATAAAATACCAAAATTGCTTCCATTATCAGCATGATAGTCTAAGTGCAGTTAACAGACGAAGGTTGACGTGTGCTGATTTTGTATTCCTGCTGTTTTTTTCAGGATCAGCGGCGCCTGTTAAGTGTGAGACTTTACCCACTTTCTCAAGAGCAGCACTGAACAGCATGGTGGCAGGAGTGGTTGTGAAGTGCATTGGTAGATATGTGGAATCATCTCATAGGTGTGTATCTTGACTGTTATGATGAACTGTGCCCATGTTGTATGATTCAGCCTCCTATAGGGGAGATGAAGTACCATCTTGAAATTCCAACTGTGTGTTGCAGGCTGCACACTCCATAGAGAGTGACTTCATGAATTGGATATTTTGCTGATGTGGAAAATGTGTCTAATGTTTTGTAGTGGACTGATGTACGCGCATGTGAGCGACGTGCAATGTGTGGTTTACCCACAGCATGCAACTGCTTCACTCAGCGTGGTGCATGTGGTGAGTGTATTGTAATAAGAGGGTGCTGCAGATGGTGGAGCTGTCTGCTGTTATAATTCACCCGGCTCTAATTCACTCGACCGGCCATTCCTGTTACTGGCTGTTGCCATAGTGATAGGGAGGAAATAGGAATTTGCCTGGCGTGTGAGCCAACAGGTGAATTCATCTCTGTGAACGAGCTGGGGAAATACAAAACAAGTGTAAAGCGGCGATCGTTTCCTAAAAAGTCTAGACGACAATCATAAAGCACAGCTACAACTGTTTGAGAGCCAAAACGATTCTGCTGAAACCATACTTCAAAGTTGTATGTGAATCCATCTAGATCCGAAGTTTAATCCTACATGTGACTAGAATACTTAAAAAAAAATTGAATTGAATTTAAATTGGCCTCATTTTTCTCTTACCACTTGTGGACAGCACATTACAACAACATTGACCTTAGAAATTTACCAGTTCAAACATGAACAACTAGTTGTTCATTTATGCAGTCAGCCGACAGAGTAACACCAATTTAACTCAACAGCCGGTTTCCTGACTGATGACAGTCAGAGCAATTGCTGTAGCCTATTAATTAAAGGGGCAGTAAGCGATTTTTATCCAATACACTATTTGTACAAATCAGAGAATATGAGAAAATGACTAGACCTTTCACTTGATTTAAAACGTCAGTAAACATTTTCCTGATGGGTTTGTGGTCTCCATCACTCGTGTCAAGTCTTCTTCAAAACAAACTAATGCACCGTGCAGTGTGTGATTGACAGCTGCTCCGTCCAATCGGTGCAAGTTTGCAGGTGCAGGTGAGCGTGCAGTGGATGAGCTCTCAGTCAGACCCACCCTAAATTCTACGTCAGGTTGTAAAAAAAAAAAAAACATGGCGCTGGTCATAATGTGACACTCAAGGCTAGGTTAGAAAGTTGCTGGTTTGTCTTAATATGATTGAACTATGCTTCAATATCCAGATGGAGTACCGTAGGGGAACACACAATTACAATACCATGCATGAAATCAACGAGGAATACATGCACATACATTCCAGCCTCCTTACGAGGAAACACAGTTACAATTTACTTTGAATTCGTCTCTGGGCTAAAGATGCATATTTACTGGGATGTAAAAAAAAAATGCACTGCAAATCTTAACTGTAAATAGAAAAAGGGGATGTGATGGATGACTGTATTAGTGAATAAGGGAATTTGTGTCATAAACTATATTCATGGAGAACAGGGTTTGAAAACTTTGAATAATTTACGTAATCAGCTTGAGCCCGGGGTTTTCACTTTTTCTTTTATATTTATGTCTCAGATCTGCAATGCGCGCATATGGTGCTCTTTGGGGATGTCCACTTGCCAGGCACACATTAGGTGTTAGCAGGTGCACATTAGTATGTATAATAATAATAATAATAATAAGACTTGTCTGTTGTCTTCTGTCTGTGGAGATTCTCATTCATTATCAATTATTGTTGAATCAGAAGCGACTGGACATGGTTATGTATTCAGTTTTTTTCCCGTTGTTGTTTTTTTCATAGGAGTCTTATAATGACTTTTGAGAGATATGTTTGGATTCGGTTTGGCAGAACAGGCCTTACCAATCGGATTACAGCAAAGCAAACCAAAGACAGGTTGGAAAAGATTGATTGCACTTTCGCAGCAGTCCATTGAATGTAAATGCCTCACACAGCTGGAGGTTACCTTAGCTTAGCATTAGAACTGGAAACAAAGGAAAGCAGCTAGCCCAACAATCAGCCTGGAGACGAAATCAGCCAAATGAGTTTGTTTAATTTTTACGAAAAGCAAAGATTAAAAAGGATAATTCAAATCATTTTAGAAATAGTTTGTGCTTAGAATGTTGTCTTGAAAAAAAATAATTTTGAATTATAGATTCGGTAATGAAGATGCTCCTATAACATGAATCAGTCTTGCAGGAATGAATGCATCAACAGCTGCTTTAAGGATTCTGCTAATGTGTTAAGCAAGTCCTCTTATTCAACACACTCAGTGACACTAGACAACACCACATATCAGTTACATTGATGAAATAAATTGTATCAGTGAGGAAACCCTTTGACCTTCAGCAGTTCTTGTGCATATATGATACATCTCTATAGCCTAGGCACGTTTGATTTTTGTGACAAAAAAAGAAAGAAACAGAAATGGGTTGGAGGAAATACGGAGGTCAATTGAAACCTAAAATATTTCACCTATGAAAATCACAATAAAGCGTTTGACAGCGAATGTGCAAGATGTCTAACTCAGAATTCAAATTGTACTTTGACTTCCTCGTTCCTTATCAATGTAGAAATTTAAACCCCCATGGCGCTGCCTCGTAATATTCCCCAACTAATAATGTGAGTATTACAGTGGTGTTAGCAACTGAGCCCGCCTGCCTCAAGTGTATGATGAGTAAGGACTCGTCCAGAGGAGCCAAAGCCTGCAGCAAATCCTCCATCTAATTCTTCGCCCAGCGTAAATCCTATTCCCTTCAGCCCTCCGCTGGCCCTCTGGGGGGATCTGGATCAGCATCTAATGAACTGCCTTCAATTACCCCTTCCTCCACTATTTGCTCTCTACAGCTAACTGGAGAACACGATCATGTGCCTCAGTCTTCCATTTACTCTGGACTCACTGGGCCCCTCGGACGGCTTCACTGAGGTTACCATGGCCACGCAAAGCCCCAGAGAGCTGTCCAGGGATGCAGCAACACTCCAAATAAAGACAAGATTATGAAGCCCCTCTCTCCTCAAACTTAACAGGCTTAATTTTTTTTTTTTCTTTTTCCCTGTCTAGTCTGATCTCTCAAAATCTGGGTGCATGAGCATGACTTCTAAAAATTCTAATAATGTGCTTCATGGACAAATAGTAAGAAATTGCAATTTCCCACCATGGAAGGATTATGTCAAGGAGACATATCTGCTAACAGGCAGCAGTTTGACATTGAAATAGCACGGCAGAAAGTTCCAGGGGTTCCGGCATCCACAACATATGTTATTCTCCAAAAAAAAAGTTTAATCAAAATCAGCCTGTTATTTTGGCCCTCTTCTCCTTCCACATTTTTCAATCCTAGAAACCTCAGGTTCTGCTCAATCAGGACATTCCGGCTTGTATTCCACGTTTTTCATAACTTTCGTACCTTCCGAAATATTCAATGTTTTCGCCATCGTTCTGGTAATTTACACATTAACTACCCACTTCCCACTTTTCCTACTCTCCATGCTCCTTCAGCTGCTTCATCCAAATTCAAGCCAGCAATCCACTTTGGCGTCAGCCTTTCAGCAACCAGCATTCACACCGCAATTTCTTTTAGAAATTGCCTTTTCTAGTTTTGTTTTAATATACAAGTGCAATAATAATCCATCTCTTCTTTTTCTGTAGTGTTAATGTATGTTGCAAGCACCGGTTCTGAGGAGGGCACGTTTACGTCACCTAAACAAAACACAATTGTATGCATATGTCCACAGCAGCAGCATTTAAACATGTGTAGATCTTTTTTTTATATTATTATATTAGAAGATCTAGTAGTTTTTTCTTTTTTTCATTGCTGGCATTGGCAAACTGGACCCTTCTTTGAAGCTAACATTAAACATTTTTAGAATTTAGAACGATTCAGATTGTCAAGAGAGAGTGAAGGAATTATGATCAAGTAAGAAATGGTCATGGGTGGATTTCTAATTTTAAAATGTAAAGTATTTTCGATCAAAAAGTCTATGCTATGCTGCAATAGGATTTATAAATGTGATTAAACTTTTTGCAGTGCAGTCTTTGTTGTGTCCCTCTGGACATTATCTGTGGTCAGCTAACCCTCGAAACTCTGGGGAGCTCGACTCCCATCGTGCAGCTGTCCCCTGTAGAGGTTAAATAACTGATGACTTCACAACCTCCCATGCTCCTCTGACAATGGGGCAAATCTTAACCCTTGCAGAGTCTTGATAAGTTGTTCTGCTTGGTTTCACACTGCTGAGATGTGACCTTGACTGTAATGGCTGTTTAAAAATGGTTTGCAGTTATTATTTCTTTTCCTGGACATTCTTACCAGCTCACAGCACCCGTCCTTCCTCAAATCCATTTGTTCTCATGAAATGTAATTATTGCTGCATCTCAGAAATCAATTCTCCTTACCTCAGGTTAGATGTGTCACACACATATACACACACACACACACACACACACACAAACACGCACATACACTACAGCAATGTGCCACATATCCATAACGGTTTTCTTATCTTAGTGCAACTGCCAATTCAATAATTTCTTATAAAGTTTCAAACAGCCAAAGAAAAATCACTCCAAATCAATGTTTTCATGAATTAGTTATATATTTGAGGAGTAAATGAGGACAATCTCAAAAAAACAAAAACATTAGTACCTTTTATGAAGCTCTATTATGAACTTTTAACAGCTTTTTAGGGCCATTAAGTAACTTAGTTGCGAGTAATAAGTAATAAGCAACTTAATGAGAAAGTTTAAAATAAACTCTGAGATTTAAGTCACAAATTTACATGAAAAAAAAATCCTGCAGCTGATGGAGCTAATCAAATAAAGTAATATAGTTTGCAATCAGATTTAACAATAAGGAAACTCTCGTGATTGTAGGCCAGAACTAATGAACTTAAATGTCGACCAAAGCTAGAAGTGATGAAGTGGAGATGGGGGTCTGGCAGTTGAAGACTGAGGGCAGAGAGGAAGTGACGTTTTGTAGGACGGAGCCAAAGAAGGCTGAGCTGTGAGCCGGGCTGGATGACTGAGCAGCAGGCAGGAGAATGAGCTGGGGAGCAGACTGACGAGGCGGGGGTGGGTGGGGGTGAAGCTGGAGATTGGTGGAGATGAGCTGGTTATAGAGAGATGTGTTGTGTGGCGAGCATGGCAGGCAGAGTCAAGTAGACTAACAGTGAAACGTGAGGAAAATTAAATACATTACGAATCCCATCCTATTTGTCTATTGGTTTGTAGTTCCTGTTGCAAAACAAACACGTCATAAATGTATGACTTAAACCTCAAAATGAATCAAAAAAGTCCTCAAAAACGTTTGTCTTAACCATCATCAGTTTTCATACAATATGACAAATCCTCAACCGAGAACCATTGGTGTCCACAAAATACAAAACATGCTAATTAGTGAAACTCTACTGGCCCCACCAAGACACTTTTGTGATAGCAAGTCACGGTGGCGTTCAGTCTGCCCTGAAGAAGTAATGCTGCTCAGAGGGCGGATCCCAACCTTTTGTCCTGTAAATGCAAGTCATAAGTTCATGCCTGACTGACTATTTTTGGATTGCTTTTGAATGCTCTTCCTTTGGTTCCCTGGATCTCTGACCAACTCATTTTAAACACCTGTAATTCAATCATCAATCACCTACCTCCTGTTTAAGGATTTAAACACCACCACCGCCAGATTTTGTAGTATACCCCAGTGTTTCTCCTACATGCATTCAGCAGCGGCGATACGCTACTACTGGATTTTGACTGCGCTGATAAATTATTGTTATTGGGTTTTTCTTTCGAGAGCAGATTGTGTTATCTATGGATTGGAACAGAAACCGGGTAATAAAAGGGCCCCGGTGCTAAATTATGATAGTATTATCAAAAAAGCTACGACGTTAACGGTGCTGCTAACTGTATTGAAGAAATCAATGCACTTGTCTATGAGGAATTTTCACTATTCCCCATCCTGAAGAGAGACACTCCAATGCACCGTGTGCAGATGGCAGAGTGAACTAGTCGAAAAGTCTGGTTCTACTGACCAAAATCAATGAAGACAACGCTCGTTGTCACAAGTGTAACAAATGTTTTGGAAGTAAAGACGGTAACACGAGCGATCTGTCGAAACATTTAGTAAAAGTGAAAGTAGCCCTTCAAAGCTGCAACTATGACCAAGGAGCGGGTGAATGAGTGAAAGACCTACAATATTTGTATTTTTGTGCTGGCCTTGCCTGGAACCACAATTCTGTCTGTCTCTGCACAGGATAACCCTGCACCAAACCCCGTTAGCCTGCTCAAGTTCAGCCGAACTTTTATCATTGTTATGTCTCTGTGGTCCACAAGGCTAAACCTTAACAGCAAGGATACCTGAAGCTCTAAGCAAGTGACCCTCACCACCACCCGGTCCTGGCAAGAAACCTTATTGAGCTGCAGATAGAACTTCGATACAATTCAAGCACTTTTTGCAGAAGCATGCGGTTACATCTTTTCTTTCAGTGAGACCACTGTGCTGAAATCAGAGGGCATGACGTGCGTTTGCAATATGAACTGATCATTTTACCATTGCTCACAGGATTGGCAAGAAAGGGGGCGGTTGTTGCTGTGATAAAGCCACAGTTACACACTTGTAAAATGCAGTCTCATAGCATTATAAACAACTTTGCAGTGTTTTAGTGTCTGAGGGACCTTTCAGCTTGTGGATGGATTCATTAATCAAACGGGACCTCCTGCATTCAATTTCACCATTGCACTGGTACCTGAAGCAGTACATCAGTATTTGTTCCTCCTTGCGTTTTAATAAAGTGCTCTATTCGGTCTGAATGCTCTAAAAGGTGTACTTAATTCCTTTCTTATGACGTCACAAAGCTTTCATCTTTGAGAACAATTAGTGTCATAGAGTAACTATTAACATGGATAACCCAGCAATTCAATTGGCTGTCCAACCACCGTATCTTGCCCAACAAGTCAATTTCTTGAAGGGTCTTTCCATGAATGTTTGACCATTACCGTGGATATGTAACTTTGCTTTATGACTGCAGTTAATCTCTGCCATCCAACTCAACCCGCCACTTTCATTCGCATACAAGGTTTTACAATTGTCAAAGCACAATGAAAATTAAACATCTCATTTTTGGGGGTTAATTAATGGGATTAGTATTTGAGGAACATCTGGTTATTAATGTGCTAATTCAGTCCTGTCAATTATATTGTATTTTTTTTTTTTTAGTAAAGCAGAGAGAGTGGATTAGTGAGGTGGAAAATGCAGTGTCAGCCCAGCAGCGTTTCCATCAGTGGCTCTGTGGACTTGCCTCCAGAACAGATAGCTTGATAATAAACTAATTATGATACAGTCAGATGTGTCAACAACCGTGCGCTTGACACCTGTTTCCATCTCGACTCGACATGCTTCGGTGTCCTCATTTGCAAGGAAGATCCAAGTCTCGCTGCCCTGTATGACAGGCAGACAGCTCTGATATGGTGTCAGTTCAAAATAGTATGTGTTCATGTTGATAGAAAAACTGTGAAACTTTGATATCCCACCCAAACACTGGTGAACTGATCAGGGACCTGTTTTCCTTGTTAGCCTGATAAGGAACGATCACAGGAACGCAGGTTTAATCACTTGAAGTGAAAACAAAGAGCGGGGGACGTGAGGTGAGAACATGCAGCAGGAAACCGCAGGGCAATAGATTAGTGGTTTCTACTGTCCTTCCATAGGCCAGTCAGTATGATTAGTGGCTTAAGCTCAGATCTTTTAAAGACGATTCAATGTAATTAAAGAAAGTTGGAAGACAAGATTAGTGGACCCTCTAACACACCAACTTGCACATCTCTCTCTCTCTCTCTCACATACACGGACACACACACACACACCTTTTGCTGCTACGTTCAAGCTTACTCTTTTCTTTGGGCAATTTTTGGGGGGAAGAGGGCACCTGAGCCCCAACTAATGTGGAGTTCACGCTACATGATTATAAGACTAAAAGACAAAATGGGCACTCTTTCTGTGAACTACCCATGACGTGATCAAAGTAAATCTCAGAGGCCTCGCCGACATTGCCAGGAGTCTAGCAAACTAAATATCTGGACAATTCTTTGAACCCATATCTGGCAGTGAGTGCGTCTGTGTGTACTATGACCCCCCTGTCGCAGATGAGTCAAGTAGTGTGAACAGCACAACGACTGAAAACCAGCACGTCATGTAGTATGAACAGTACAGTGATCTTACAACTTTGAAAATCGTGTGGCGTGTCAAAGGCCTAAACCAAGCAAGACAGCATACTGCTGCCTCTGTGTTTTATGTAGCGTGACAGTATACTGGAACATGGGGTACGATGTGTAACATCCGTCTGTCCCATCGTTCAAGATCTTCCTTTCACATAGTCGTCAATTTGGCTAAATGACTGCTTCCACAGCCGGCGTACAGGTGGAACAACAATGCCTTGTTTAAAATATTTTATACAGAACAGGGATTAAAGGTGCGACATTCTTGAACAGGATGTTTGAACCTGGCTTTGGTTAACATCAACCAATTATGAATGTCTCTCTTTTATATTTGGGATCAAATATACTGTGTATATACTGCAGTACACTTATCTCAATTTAAGTCACGGCAATGATCAATAATGATCTCATTGAATACATCTTTCATACATTCATAATGTAGTTTGGAGAAAAAAACGTACTGTATCATGATTTGCTGAAATTCAAAATCACCTTCACCTTTTACATGTGAACTTCAACCTTGCATGCTGGTTGCTACATCATCACGCAAACTCAATGACTCACGTGGTCAAATCCAAGATGAGTCTTTATACAAAATTGTGACCAATGCAGCCATTTATCTTTGCATACGCATGGTTAAAATTAAGTATATGTGCTCTTGGTGATAACCAACACAGAAAATATTCTCTTTTCCCCACATAATCCGTACTTCCTCTGTTACAGAGAGCGGTTTTCATACACAGTTGCTGGCGGCAGTGCTTGCTGTGCCCGTAAGACACTTGCCTCACCACTGAGCTTGTCTTAATCCTGTGGATTTCAGCGTAATCGCGATGAAGCACCTTTCTGCAGCGGGCAAAGATCCTATGTTTGCTGAACTGTTTTCCCCACAGGGTCCCTCAACAGAGCCCATTTAGCTGCCTGATGCTCTGTAATTAAGGCTAGCGCTGGATAGCATCACTGGTGCGCCCGCATTCTGTTTCCTATTGGAGAGACAGCTAATGAGTCTATTAGTCTCCTGTGAGGGACGGGGTGAGGTGGGGAGTGAGGATGTGGTGTAAAGACGCACCAGATGTTTGTTGAGCTGGAGTGAAGTTGGTGTTTATATGCATCCATGTGTGTGTGTCTGTGTGTTTGAGGAGTGGGATTTGGTGGTGTATTTGGCAAGATGCATACGCACACCATGACACTCAAAAGCCAGAAGCTTGTTCAGCGTATTTCAGTAGTTTATAGCCCATCCAGCTGGAATATATGAAATTAAATGTCTCAGTGCCTTCATTGTGGCCAAACAAGAGAGGGGGAGAGAGAAAATAATGGAAGTAGACAACACTTGACTTTATCTTAAAGCTGTTTTCACTGTTTTTGTTTGTAACTCTGGAGCAGCCAAAATGATAGTGCTAGGGTATAATAAAACAATAAAATTGGGGAACTATGCTATGGTTTAAATATACTTTCCATCAACTTGACTTGTAATGGGTCATGTGAAACGTTTTGATGCTTGGGAATTATCAGTCGTCTTTGTGCTGTGTTCCATCCTTGGTGTTACAGTCAGTGTAGGCTGTCAGTGGTGACTGAATATCAGCTAAAGCTGCATGAACAGATTCCACTGGCTATTTGAGAGCAATGGAATGGACTGAAAACATTTTATTATCACTTAATAAAATTGTAACAGCTAATGTGGCAAGCAGTTGCCAGTTTATTCATCACACATACGTACAGCAACTTAAGAATTCGTCTGGTTTAGATTTTCTGTCCAAAATTGTCTGTTCTGTTTTGAGCTCCACCGACTCAAGACATCTTTAGTTGTGTCTCACTGTGTTCATCAGCTACTAATTATTCTGGTTGTTGGTGCTGGGTAAGTAGCATAGTGGACAAATCAGTGCTGATAATTGTACACTACCTGGGTTCACTGTTATCACTGACACATTTCACATTACTAACCATTGTGATTATATAATTGTTATATAATTGTAATTCTTTGGTTTGTGGGGGTTTACAATTTGAGCTGCAACATAGAAATGTTTAATTTGATGACCAATGGAAACCATCCATCCATTATCTATACCGCTTTATCCATCAAGAGTTGCAAGGGGCTGGAGCCAATCCCAGCTAACATTGGGCGAGAGGCGGGATTCACCCTGGACAGGTCGCCAACTATCGCAGGGCCAACACACAGAGACAGACAACCATTCATTCTTACATTCACACCAATGGTCAATTTAGAGTTTCCAATTAACCCTAACCCCAATCTGCATGTCTTTGGACTGTGGGAGGAAGCCGGAGAACCCAGAGAGAAGCAACACATACACTGGGAGAACATGCATACTCCACACAGAAAGGCCCTGGTTGGTTTGAACCAGGATGTTTACCCAGAAGCTTCTTGCTTTGAGGCGACAGGGCTAACCACTACACCACCATGCAGCCCCCAATGGAAACCAATGGAATCAAAATAGTCCACCAGTGTTTTCTCAGATGCAAAACTTGTGGCTGCTCACTTCTCTTTACTTAGCCTCAAACTGAGTGAACACAGCGTCATCATTCCACTCCATTCAAGTGCATTCCTCTGCGAATCTCATTTCACTCTTGCATATCAAAACAGATGCCGAGAACAGCCCAGCGTCTATTCAGCAACCTGTGATTTCTCTCAATTATCGTTCTAATAATGCAGCCATAAACAGCAAACCGTCGCCTTTATTGTGATACAAAGAAAAAATGAAAAAGCATTGTATCCTACATTGTGAAAGCGCGCTGTCAGCCCATTGTTGTGATGTGCATTGATGGAAGTGAAAAGCCCAAGCCATTATTCAAAGCCATCCAGCACTCAATTAACACTCCATTTGCATTATGGCAGAGCTCTACGGCCGCCCCTTGATTAATATGTCTCCTTCTCCCTTGCCAGTCAATCATGAATCATCCTCTCTTAACGCTGCACTTCCCTGCTGGTAGAAAGAGAAAAGGTGGGAGGGGGTGAGGGAATGGGAAGAAATGGTGGAGGAAGAATAGGCTGGGAAGTAGAGGAGGGAGCTGGATAGTGCGGACAGAGGGAGATGAGAAAGATTCAAGAGAAGAAATATAGAGATGGGGGGGCTGCAGGAATGATGAAGGAATGGTAGAAAAAGACAAAGGCAGTTAGATATGGTGGAGATAAGATGGAATATGGGGCCAAGGCAGACTTATGAACAGGTAAAGGGAAACGAGACCATGAGGGCTCAACACTAGAGCATCAAAGGGAACAGGCTACAGGGGGGTGGATGGGAGGATGGTTGGTGAGAAGATGTGGTTTTAGATCGGGGTAATGGGCAATGATTAAAAACGGAACAGCATCAACATTTTTTTATGTAAGAAGAATGAAAGACAACATTAGGCAAAATTTCTGATGTCACGGTACTAGTCTGCGGGAAAATAGTAGTTTGGTCCCAACAAGTTTGGAGCATGATGCTGCCCCGTGTGAAGGAGATCGAGTAGCTTTGGGTCTCGTACATAAGAAAGGATGAGATGGAGCAGGAAAATCACTGCAGTGTCAGCAGTAATGCAGGCATGTTAACATCCATGAGGAGCGCAGCCCATAGGGAAGTTTTCGATGTGCAAGTCAATCTGCATTGCAACCCTCATCTATGGTCTTTGGTAGTAACCACACAAGAGGACAGATACACCTGGCTGAAGTGGGTTTTGTTGGCAGGATGGCTGGGTAAAAACTCATAATCATAAAATTTCTTGAGAAAAGTATAGCTTTGGCAATGAAGAAAATATCATCTTCTACTGGTATTTCTGTGAGTTCAATGTGATCCATTTTTACTCTACTCTGGTATGTGCTGCTTTCAGCAAATAGCTTTACCCTTTTTCTGCCTACTTTCCTTTTATGTGTTACAAAACCGCCAGCCATGTGTATCAAAGTATCACAACCTTAAATTTCAATCTCATTTGAGTTCTCCGTAACAAAGTTTAGCTTGCTTTAAACAGCACAGGTGGTGTGAAGCCTGTAGCTTAATACTTTGTGTGGATAATTAAGTTGTTTTCTGTACTGTCAATCAATACCAGCATATCATGTTAGTGTGCACTCTTATGGCATAAAAGCTTCACAGCTACAAACACTTGAAATAGTAAAAATGCTCAACATATTCAGGGGCCTGCACATGGTATGAACCAAGGAAAGCAAACTCAAGCTCAGACAAGAAAGGAGCTTGGAATGGGACGGCTTCCCTTCTTTAATAAAGGAGAGAGCCAATTGGATTGGTGTTGTCAATTTGGATGCCCACT
This sequence comes from Scophthalmus maximus, assembly GCF_022379125.1. Classification (NCBI taxonomy): domain Eukaryota; kingdom Metazoa; phylum Chordata; class Actinopteri; order Pleuronectiformes; family Scophthalmidae; genus Scophthalmus; species Scophthalmus maximus. The sequence goes on from NC_061527.1 coordinate 22,918,883, forward strand.
GGACACATTCTGTTCATGTGTGCAGGGCGGAGAAATAGAGCTGACATTGCTGAAGGGAAGGATTTGCTTAGCCCGCTGCCACAGCGAGCCAGACAGGCAGCGAGAAACGGATAGATGGATGGTATTATGATCAGTTCATTAAAACCTGATGAGCTACAACAGCGCTTCTGGCAACATATGAACAACCTTATGCTATTTCTTCTGTTGTTTTACAAAACCCCACTGCCAGAAAAGAACATCCGTATCGGATGACAGTGCAAATCTGTGGATTACACTCAATAACCAAGACAGGGACAACGAGAATTTTTTTTTAAAAAGATGGAGCTGGTTGAGTGGGCACATTAAAAGGAGAAAAGCCCTGGAGGAAAGTGCAGATAAATGCAGTAAAATTACAGAGGTTCATAAAGAAAAATACCTTGTAGGGTTTTTAGAAAAAAAACTAAGTTTTTAAGGCTTTCCTGAACGTGTCATAACGTTCAGTCCTGAATGGATTTTGTGTATTTAAAAGAAAGAACAGTAAATTGTATCAACACCAAATCCCGCCATGTAGAAAAGCAGGATATGTGTATGCATGGACTTGCAAGACTGTACACTCTTCAGTCAGGTGGAAGTAGCTTCAGTTATTCTGACCTACCAGAGCTTTATGATGATCACCACTCTAGTTAGAGTTCTGGGGAAATGTCTGGTTATGGCATATAAACAATATGTATGGATAGGTGCATCTGGTGGCAAAGTTGCAAACCGCAAGTGACCAACCGACAGGGACACTCTATGATTCCATTTATTTCATTCAATGCCAATGTGATGTATTCTGGACCGTTTTGTGCAACTGTATTCAACACTACATAGCAAACATGGCAACTTACACGGAAGTCAGCTTATGTAACTATATTTAACTCATTCAAAGTTGACGAAAAAACATTGGTTCTTTGTTGCAGGTGATTAAACATATATAAATACATAGTTATGGACAATGTGAATAAGTTATTCTAAATATTACACACTGTAGCTTTAAGTAAATCTTTTTTTGTCCCACCCAGAGAGAATATGGTACTGTACATATGCTAAGCGTGGTTATATTCATCTTGTCTTCTAGAAGTGCAATCTAAACGTGTTTTGTTATACCAACCCCCATGTTGGAAAAGGCTATGTATCTTACTAACATTGAAACTGTATCAGGGCAGGGTCAATAATTATTTTTCAATCCACCGTCTGACCTCTTGATAAAAATTGTTGGATTTACAGATAGACAGCAATACAGAAAAACAAGGATCTAACTGTCATTACTGAATCTTTTTTATTACAACATTTTGAATAAGGAAACAACAACAATAACAAAAAACATTCTTCTTGTGGAAGATTTCCGGCTCTTCAAATACTGTATGGAAGAAAAAGAAAAAAAAAATAACTGAGTGTTTGTTTTTCTTTTCTTTTTACCATGTATTATTGTATAAGGCAAAACTACTGCCAGCATGTGGTTGTGCAAGTTGCAGTGACCTGGCATCACAGTAACCTTGCTTGATTTGCTATTACAAAACCGTCTGAAACTCCTGTGAATTACACATTCGGGTAAATATTTGCGCGGGTGCTTCAATTATGTTATGCAAATGGTGTACGAGCATACGAATGAGCGGAGGTGAATCTTGACAATTAACGAGCAAAGGAATAGACAGAGGAAGAACTGAAAAGACCTCAAACCAAATTAGGTTTCTCAATTAAAGCCAGTGATCTAGCCTAACCCCACCACCCCTTTTCTTTTTTGCGGCAGTGTGGCAACTGTGGGCTGTCAATTGTACTTTCCACTAATTTAAAAGGAGAATTTAAATCATGTAATGCTGTAATATATGAAAATAAAAAAATCATATGCAATGCTCTGTGTAATATTTGGGTAGAGCAGACACACATTTACTTTGAGGTTTATGCCCCGACCTGTGACTATTTCCTGCATGTCTTCCCCCCTCTCTCTCCCCTTTCTCTCCTAACTGTCCTATCAAATTAAAGGCGGAAAAAGCCCCCAAAAATAATCCAAAAAAAAAAAAAAAAAAGTGCTCCTATTTTAATGTGGAAGAGCTTAGTTACTCTAAGGTCAACGTAGACTACATTTGTCATAGAAGAGCAGATTAAGATTAGCTAACTTTATTAAATGGCTGGTGTTGACAGCATATTAGCAGATTAAAGTAACTGTATGGAGAGCAGTCTTTAAACTGCTACCGCTAGGTGGATTGCGTTCATTCATCAACAGTTGCACGGTCACCGGAGGCGGTTGGGGTCTTTGGCAGATGCACAAGAAAAAAATTATGTTTTTGGCCCAAAACCACTAAGGCTAAAAGTTTGTGCTCACCTTAAATCCATTACACTTATCAAGCCAGTAATCAAGCCATAAATCCTGGTGTACGTATGGACTCGAAACTAGATTTCAACAGCCACATGAAGACAGCTTCATAATCAGCCTACTAGCATCTTAAAAACATGGCAAGATTTAAATGATTAATGTCTAAACTTGACTAATTTGTTCATCTGTTTATTTTCAGCATGTTTGACTATTGTAATGGGGTCTCACAGGTCTTAGTAAAAAGATAAAAAATAAATAAAATAACACAACCAGACAGCTGCAGTTCACGGGATAGACTTGAAAATCCTATTACTTGTCCATAAAGCATAAATGGTCTCTCCAGACCCCTCGGATCCCCTTGGACAGATTTACTCAATGTTCACAGAATCGAAAGCAAACAATGTGAATCCGCTTTTACTTGCTATGCTCCTTGCAAGCGAAACAGACTCCCACTTGAATCAAGCTTCTCATTTTCTTGATTTCACTCTTGTTTTTATTGTCTTTCAAATGAAATTTTATGATTATAAATATATAAAATTATAAATTTATTATATCATTTGAATTCTCCAATATACCTCCATGACAACCACAGCTGTGTTCAACCTTACACTAACCCTATTCCAAACAGGTGGCTGTAAAATGTATAAAATGAATAATGTCTTTTTACACTGTTTGAAAACTTTAAAACCTTCTCAACTTTGCTGCTCCTCCAGTTACTGCCCTGGACCTTTCCAGAGTATGTTTGCACACAGTCTCCCGTTTCGGCGGTAATTTGTGAGAGATTAATTTACATAAATATTTTTATCATCACTCCAGTGCATCCTCTGCACTCTCTGGACAGCAAACCCTTTCAAAAGGTGTGATCCCCCATGCACTTTGGGAATCCCTGCAGCAGTCAGTGCTTTGATGCAGCTATCTGGGATATGTTACACAGATCTAGAAGTGCAGGCATTCAAATGTGCCACGCAGTGCACAGTACTTAAAATAGCATCTCAGAATACAGTTTCATGGAACAAAAAGATGGCATCCGGTTCCGCTAAAGGTTTCTGTTTGAGCTACTGGATGGATTAAAAACTCCTATTCATTTTCTTAGCTGATTAAACTTGCGGACCTAATTCAAAGTCGATGAATGTGACGTAGAGAGAGGGGGGATGACTTGACATTGGAAGACAGTGTTGCTTTCAATATTATCACTTTTTTTAATTTAATTTTTTTCTTTCATTTTAGCATAGGCCACTTCATTTTCAGAACACATCAAAGATTACACTCTAAGTGAGCAGCCGTTTCAGTTCCTTTACAAATAATATGATTACATGCTAATGCATGGTTTTAGCAAGTGTTCAGAGTAATCCACATCTATTTCACGCCAGTTCGGTGCCCACACCAAGTCTATTTCTTCATCTTGTCAAGGCGCGCTGTTCTATGTTGAGCAGTTCATCTGAAATGCGAGAAAAACAACCCTACATGTCAAGCTCAGCAGTGAGTAGAGGCTCTACCTGACAACAAATTAATGAAAATGTCACTGACTTATACCTCCATCTCTTCCTTTCAGAAACGCTCGACTGAGCATATTAACATTGCGGCCAAGATGCTTTCACTCTTCTCCCTAACCGCCCTCGTTCTCGTCTTCTAAAGTAACCTCTCTCCATTCTTCTTTCTCCCTCCCCTAATCTCCTGCATGCATGTTTGAGTTCACCGTTTGAACCCCGGATGCTTGTTTGATTAGAGAGTAGAGCAGGGCCTGTGCAAGGCTCTGAACGATCTTTTACTTTATCTTGACATAACAGAGCCACGGCCCTGTGAAACCAGGAACTACAGGTTAATAGGAGCCATGACAGCCAAAGCCATTCCATCAGCGGCATTGGTCTGCCGAAAAAGGCCGAGCTCCGGTTCAAACAGCCGACCAAACAGAAAGGTCAGTACTGGAGAGAGGAAGGTGGGGGAAAGAAGTGAGGATGTGTGGTCAATGTATATTTTATATCTGCACTGAGTTGCATTGAAATTATTTGATTGATTATAAAAAAAAACACACATACAAAACAAATTGGCAGCATGGAGGGTCAAAATTGAAGCCATGGCCCCAAACCTTTTTTCTTTGGAGAGAAAAACGAAATGGAAATGGAAATGCCACTAAACCTGCTGTGCACTCAGGCTGGAGGCAACACGAGAAATAAAGGCTTGGACTTTCCACCTCTGCTGACAGCTGCAGACATGCACAAGGTTCATTCGTACTACAATTGAAGGCTCACATCAGTCTGGCCTACTGTGGTCTTTTTTGAAGAGAGGCCAGATGCTAGAGTGTCCACACACTACTGCTGTGACCCCCTGCGATTTAATTCCATTTTATTTGTGTAGCGTCAATTCACAACATACATTATCTCAAGGCACTTGAGACCTTACATTAGTATAATTAATGTTTCAATGCAAAGAAACTCTACAAGGTGAATGCAAAATGGGTAACAAACTAACAGCTACTGCAGCCATTGAGAAATTATGTATTTATTTAATACTGGTTTCACCAAGAAATTAAAACTAATGGCATTCTGAAAACAAAATAAGACACAAGCAAATAAATAAACATCATGCATTATAGTGTATTTAGCAGTACAAGTGTGCAAGTCAATCAATTTTAAGTTGTCTTGAAAACTTCTACTGTGTTCTAAATTGTGCATAACTTCTGAATGTGTCATTGTGTTGTTTTTATTAATTTGCAGTGTGATGTAAGGTACCTGTAATCAAAATGGCTAAGAAGTTTTTTCTTTAGGCTACATTCACATTAATATGTTTTGTTTTAAAAGGCATCACTGTTGCTCCAGAGTTTTCGAGCACCTTTATACTGATAAGCTTTGCCGCATTCGCTTCCTGATTCGTTTCCAACAACCAGTGATGAACTTTGGCACTTTGAAACATTCACTATTGAAAAAGAATAGCAACTCCTGGCATAGCTCTGTTAGAGTTATTATTTTATTTATCTATTTATTTTGGGTTACTGAACGACCAATTAGGGAGCTATTTTTGAAAGAGACTAAACTGTTCATATCCAGTATTTCCTTTAAGATACTGTATCATTGTGCTTTTTGGTCATCGCTGTTGAACGTTTACTCAATAGAACATTTTAACTTTGAACTTGGGTAAACGCTAGAGGGCGCCTGGGATACATACTAACCTCCACCATTCCTGAAAAAGTGGGGATAACGAATGACACGAAGTTTGACTTTTTTGAAGGTTAACGAAGCAAATTTATGCACCGAGCACTCACAGCAAAATGGGTTTAAAGGATACATGTTATTCTCATATTCAGTTCCATAATTTTAATTTAGGTTATTACTTGAAAAGGTTTACAGGCTCTAATGTTCAGCAAACACATCAGTTTGCTCATACTGTTCATTCCTGCAGCTCCTCTTTTCAGCCTCCATCTGAAATGCTTGATTTTAGCTCCTGTCTCTTTAAGACCCCCCTCCCAATGAAGCCCAGTCTGCTCTGATTTGCCAGCTGGGCCCACTCTGTTGTGATTGGTCAATGGCTTTCAGAGTGTGTAGGAAGTGTCAGCCTCTGCTTTCGCTGTACCTGACTCGGTTTGGGGTCATGGCAGACTAGCGGCTATGCGGCCTTATGTACTGCCGGGACATCACAATGGTACAGAAGCATCAGCCAGACTACTGACAATGCGTTTCAGGAGCTTCAGGTGCACTTTACAGTACAGACACCTATCCATAGAGAGTGATTTCTCAGGCAATCAGAGCATTTAATCAGAGTTCAAGATGCCACAGAGACGGTCTTCTGATTCCGTTAATTGCTTTCAGCTTTGGATGCACAGTTTTTCCTCACATTGAAAAATTTCCAATATAGAACCCTTTTTTTTCTTTCATGCTTTGTTTTATTAATGGATTTATTTTTTCACTTTCACTCCCTCAGTTCTCATTCAGCAAGCTGTTCTGTTCGGCACAGCAGCTAAATTACAAGCATTAATCATTTCAGATTCATTATCAGCATTTTAAAGGTGAGAATACAAACAAATTGTTTTTCATTTGGTCCGAGCCTAATAGAATTGTATTCTTGTAATTTGCAGTCGAGTTGCGTTTAACACAAACAATTAACAGTAAAATTGGCAACTCTGCTTATCTGTTCCCAGTTAAATCTTTAATGAAGAATCACCCCGAAATCACTGTGTTGCACAATCAAAGCAATATGGAAGATGTTATCATGATGAATTAGATATCAGACTGATGAGTAAATTGATCTTCAGTGAATACAAATGTGAATGGAAAAGGTCAAGAGTCATTTTACCTTAATCACAAAAAACACATTTTTTCTCACTTATGGTGGTATTCTGATAGTTTTGGTTTCAGGGTTTAAGATATCTAGAGTTGAGGCTTTTGCAGCATCCCAGTAACGCTGAGGTTTGTTTCTGGTGACAATCAATTTAACGACAAAGTTAACGGCACATGAAGTTGTACATGACCTAAGCATTTTTGTTCTCTTAACACAGTTAAGGATTTGTCATTAGTTTTGCAGAAAAGTAAAGTACTGGACAGAGGGAAACTAGATGGCAGCGCTACTTCAGAGCACAGACTGTATGATGGACTACGCGTCTCCACTTTCTCCCAATGTACAAAAGATGAAGCCAAAATATCCCAGTTACAGTTGCCACCATCTTGCGCAGAGGACAGCATTCAAAGCCAGAGTCTGTGGAATGGAGCCGTCGTATCTAGATCCCACCAATAGCTATGCTCGACCCATCAGTCAAAGTTGTCAATCATGACCTCTCACCCCATTTTCATAGCAACAAATAACTTATTGAACCAAACTTACCGGAAAAAATAACACTTGAACATACTTCAGTGTGAAAAGAACAACCTAAAATGACAGAAACCAATCTACTTTGACTTTTTTGTCTGATCCATGTCCCATCTGCTAACATGGAGGAGGCAGAGTTCATGACCTGTGCTGCAGCCAGCCAGCTGGGGGGCAATCGAGATGTTTTGTCTTTACTTTTTGGAGCAGTCATTTCATCCATCCTTGTAAACAGTCTATGGTTGAAAGTTTAGGGCATCTGCAAAGTAATGCAATAGACCTTTTTCACAGCAGTCATTTTGATATGAAGTAGTAGGTAAACCATAGATTTACAAATATAAACTAAATACTGAAAGTTTCATGACTTCCGCATTACTTCCGGGATCTGCGGCCCATAGATTTGCACAGTAGTGTTTCTTTCATCGTGCCGCTTGATTATGAGGATGAGGGAACGGTGATCTGGATCCCGCTCTGCATATCCTATGCTAACTATGTTTAATCAGACTTCTACGGGACTCACCTCGGACTTGAAACCACAATGTATGTAGATGGCAACAGCGACTGACAGTGAAGTTAGTGTGAAAAGTAAGCTTATATTAAATTGCTAAAATCGTCAATTTAATGGTTAATTCAAGTTAAGTTTGAATCTATTTGTTTCCAGGGAAAAATTCTCCACAACAAACCATTACAAGACAAGAAGAGTTAATTCTGTATGTCATTTTTATTGTGACACTGATGCTGTGTGTGACATTTAACTACAGCGTGGTGGATAAAGTTATTGCTCGGGCTTTACGAATAAGTTCTTATCCTGTTTATTTTGAAAAGGATATTTGTATGATATGTTGTGTAGTGTTTATTCCTGATATATGTCATGGTTCTCCACAGCTGCCTGCTGCAGTTAGGGCTGGAGCTGAGCCATGAGCTGAGTTCATGATGTATTGGAAGATCTCTCCGAGAGCAAGACTTCTCTTCAGTGCAACACTGTCTCCTCCTACAGTCACATGACCTGTAAGGACTTCATTCACCATTTACTTATTTATAGTTTATATATATTTATTTATAGTGCAGCATAACAGATGCAATATGTTGATTTGAACCATTGATACACTGATATTTTAAGTCTTTTCAGAACCTCACCACTTAAATATCTTTATTTTCACTAACATCACTGTCAAAGACTAAACTGTATTTAATATTGAAAAAAGTAAAAAAGGTTAAGAGCCACATGTAGTTTGGCCAATAGATGAGGTGATGAACATGTCACATATATTTTTACTGTATGTGGACTGCAGTACAGCAGATATAATCTGGGTTACTAATGGATTAAAAATAAATAAAATATTTTACGACGTGAGATACATTTGTGTTTTTGTAAGTTAAATTCAAGTTTTTAATGGTGATATATAATTGGTATGTTGGATGTGTTATAGTTAATTTGATATCACAACATCATCAGACTTTCATATGTAAATGAATTGAAGGCCCCATGGTGACACAACCACGTATTTTCATGAAATACTTTCATGCCCCATACAGAAAGGTTTTTAAGAACTTTTTAAAATTAAAATAATATGCATGTTACTGAGATGAACAAGAACATTTAAATAAATGAATGTGGTGTGATGATGATGGTGAACTTCACTAGTCAGTGCCAAAGGATGAGACACTGCTGACATCACATAAACTAACACACAAATTAAGTGACTCTAAAAATTAAAACACCCTGAAGAACCTATTGTAGTTTGTCGCGGTGTCATGTCAGTAAACCCACTTATCACAAGCTTAACATGACGATAAATTACAACTAAGATCAAGAACAAAAGCAAACAAATGACCAATAATGAATGCAATGCCAAACCACAACATGTGTGAAAGAGAAGACTCGTCTGTGTGCAATTTATTCAGTTTTTCCTCTAGTTTTTGTACATTGTACTACGTTTGCTGTAATCGAGCAAGAACCCTTGTTCCCGCGACACAACATGACCGCGCGCACCCTGCTCGTACCATGCACGGATGCGACGTCACTGAGAGAAATGGGACTTTTCTGGGCTTTTTCTGAGCTTTTGGGAAAGTTTTACAAAGATTAAAACTCCCATTACTTAAAAAAATGTATACAGTACAACGAGTAATGAAGGACCATGTTTACAGCTGGGGATGTCCGGTGAACAGTTGTACAGGCAACTCTGCGTTCTACGGGGAAAAAAACCAAAAAATGTTGGGCCGCAGTACCACGAGTGGCCAGCAGGATTTATTTGCTTTCGCTGAGCGAAACACCAGGGGCCTGAGGTAAACACAGGTGTTACTCATCACACTAATGAAGCTTCTGTTCTATTTAGGTACACAGCCTTAATTACAGTGATTGGTAACACCTGTGTTGACCTACTATTTTGTGTCAAAATGGCTGTCATGAAAAAAAAAAACAAAGAGGCCATTTGTATCCCGTGGGAAACATGAATTGTCTGCATGAATTGCATTTTTCCAATTGTTGTTGGAATACTCGACTCATAACCCCCAAATGTCAACCTGCTGTCGGTGCTGGATGATAAGTCAGGAGAATTGTTGACATGCCCCTTACCTTTCGAGCGTTATGACTCCATGCATACGTGTTATTATTTATTTATTTTTGTTTTATTCATTTTGATTGATCATTAGTCTGTGAAAACAACCACACACAACTTAACAAGTAACTATAATTAACTATATAGCTATATTGAACAGGAAAAAAATGCAAATTCTCATATTTTTCAAGGTGAAAGAGGTAATATTTTGGCCTTTGTTTACTTGATATTGACTGTAACTAAAGAAAAATAGATTATGCAACCTTTATGGCAGGTTTGTTTAGCATCTCAGGTGTGTGAGCAACTGTGTGTTCATTCCCTCCTTCCCTTTGTCTATTAGGATGAATTTGTCCCTGCTGCTTTGAATCACCCTAACATGAACAGGTAAAAATGAACTATATGCATCCATCACATATTCTTAAGTTTAACCAGGCAGCACTGGAGTGAGTACCCATTGTTTTGTTTTTTTTCTTCATGCCTGCCCGGCAGGGTGTTTCCCTTCTGGTTAAAAAGTCATTGACTGCCATTTAATTTCTCTCTGCAGGCAGATAAGCAGTGGCAGCTGTCCATTGGATGCCCCCGTCACCTGTCGGTTGTGCCTATCAGCAGTTTGTAAGCAGTAGTTGTACCGGAACTCAGTGACTGTGACGCCCCAAACACGAAGGACACAGTTGGCCGCCTTCTGTGTCTGCACTCTGGGACCACTCACCAAACGGTACTGTGCTAACTGGGAAGACATACGTTGTGTGTGCGTGCCTGCGTGCGTGTAAATGTGTGAGTTTGTAACATGGCACAGAATTAAATAGATTGTGCGTGACCACAGTGAGCGCGGAGCAAAGCTGACAGAGATTAAAAATGAACGGACCACTGCCACCCAACCGCCAATGCAACAAAATAAACAGACACACACACACACACACACACACACACACACACACACACACACACACACTCACACTAGATTCAGTATTATGCATACTCCATGTGGACAAGCTAAGGAGCTATTTTTAAAACCATAATCCTTTGTGGTACTTGTCTCCTTCCTTGCTTGCGTGGAAAATTGCGATGTCAGAAGGGGCTCAAACACGCTATGGATGACTCCTAATAGCAAGGATTTGGTCACTCTGCTGCCAAATCAGCCCAAGGGCATATCAGCAGAGAGGAGGTAGAGGAAACAGAGGGGGGGAGCAGCAGACCGTTCTGATATACATGTTCGCCAACAGCAAACGGCGAAAACATGGCAGCCTCCTAACTGCCTGATTAAACCTAAACTGATTGTTTTGTTTGTGTGTGAGCGCGAGCGTTTAAACATGTTTAAGGGTTCAGACTTGGTTTTGAGGTCAGCGTTATAATTAGCCAGTTGGGGTTTTGCATGTAGTTGTGGTGGTTAAGGTAAGGGTCAGTGGCTGGGAAATGCATTATGTCAAAGAGTGTTCTCGCAAACAGTTGTGTTTGTGTGTGTGTGTGTGTGTGTGTGGAGCTGCCTCAGTGGTAGATGGACACACATTTCAAGTGACACAACTAAACTCTGTGTACCAGCAACCCAGAGGGAGCCTCTTTTTTATGATTTCAATGATCCCAAGAGCCCTTCTTTTTTTCTGAAGATGAGCTTATTTTCAAATTCATGTCTGTGCCATTTCATGAATGATATATAAAAAATGATGATCTAAAATGATTCGATAAAATGTTTTACTGATCTGTTTTTGTTTTCCACTTCTTATTTCTTCACCTAGCACCTTCCAATATATTATCTATTACACTGGGAATATTTAGTTCCGCTTATCGACTAAACTGTGAAGTTGTTGTTCCGTTGTAGGCTTTCTACTATACTTTAGAGAAAGAATCTCACTAAATAAAATATTCATGTATAAAACAAGTGTTACCCATAATCTGAAATAGCACTTCCAAGTTAGATGTTCAACAAAAGAAGCCCATGAGTGGATCGTTGGGGAACTCCACATGCCATTTTCGGGGCTTTTTAGATGCTAAATCAAACTGCCATGCGATTTGGCTGCCTACTGTGTTTCACATGCCTCATAATTTTACCCTCTCTATGACATGCAATGACAATGGGCCCTATTTTATAGTCAGCGCAAAGTGGCGCCAATCACGATGCAAGGTCTTTGCTGATTTCCAACTGACGCAGTTGTAACTCTCCTGTCCAGGGCCCATGATTTTTAAATGGTAAATGCCCCTGGGCAATGTTGGTCATAGAATTGAGGTGTGGTCAGGCCATTGTTGGTACATTGCTTTCTTGTTGGCAGGTGGATGCACAATTGAGGTACACTCTGCTTGTTACACACAGATGATCTGCTTGCACACAAAGTGAAAGAGCTTCACCTAAACCTTCACAGCAAGTGAAGACTGTGGGGACAGGTAGAAAAGCTGCAATTCAAATCTCACAGCAAATGGAGACAGACATGCAGTGGAGGGGAAATTGAAAGCAGTAACTGAGAGATACTTGAATGGCCAACATGGAACACCTTGTCCCTCGGGGCTTTCAGCCTCTCAGAGACCTGAGACAGATGACTTTGAAGGTAAACTTGGATCCATCCACTTCCAGCAAGGCTAAATCATTGTGTCCTGTCAGTTTGACTACACCACGCAGTGAGCCCATAATATGTCCCATATGGCTGCTCTCTGCGGTGGGATGCATGTTGTACCTACACAAAAGCACTGCATGCTTTATCTTTATGTTTTTACAGTGCATATGATTATTTATGTATTTAAGGATTTTGTATATTTCAGATTACAGTATTTTCCAAGGTGCATTTCCTTCCTTCTGCTGTTATGTCTTACATAACATTGGCTCGTAAAAACACCTTAAATTATATATGACTAAATTGCAACAGCAGAAATGTGTAATCGTAAATGTGTCCACTTGATCGCTGGCTGTATTACATCATGTGGAAATGTATAAACCAGGAGGTGAGTGGGATGAATGATGGCGGACAAAATGCACGACTGTCACACAAGAGTTTGCATCCAGATTCCCATCTTGGCTAAGGTTTGGGCTGCAAACACAGTTTGGTCAAGGTTAGGACACTGAGGCACTTAGTTTTAGTGCAGAATTTTGGACAAAAAACAACAACAATATTATTATATCATTGTGATGATGCTTGAATATATTTTGAGCTGAGGACACACAAAATGTTCCTGAGTATCCATACATGTATGTATATGTAACAATACACAGACTACATCAGAGCCTCAGAGCTGATAGCAGAGTTCAGTCAGTCCACATACGGCGCGGCTCCACCACACTATCCATTCTCCTCATTAGTCAGTGGCAAAATGTCTGATTCCCTCCCACTGATTACATCTTGAGTTAATGAGCCACACACTGAACATCCTCCCTCCTTCACGATATATCTCTCTACCTCTCCTCCATCCCTCTCCACCTGCCTCCCTCTCCCTCCGTAATGTATGTCTCATAAACTCGCTCTTAAGCTTCATTTGAAGTGGCGCTGATCCCACTTAAGAAAAGAAAACCAAAAGCCTCCCTTTCCAGGAAACGCCATGGTTATTCATCATATCAGTGGGAGGACTGCTGTAGCACAGTGCTGTGAGTATATGCTCATCCGATTGTTTAAGGCTGCTAATTAATCACACTCACTGTTGATCCTATCAGATAGAAGGCCTGGTCTGAACTAAGCAGGATTTAAAAAAAAAAATAAAAAAAAATACACCTGTTAAATCATCTTCACCTATTGGAAACATGCAATATTAAACAATATTAAACCAGACCAAATGCTGGAGCCAACAAAACAAATTGAGGTCATTCACTCAATTAAACACAACGAACCAGTCCTTGTAAAAAAAAGTTCAAATAAGGAATTCAAAATAAATACATCGTAGTCACACACTGGTCTGTCAAGATATTTTTTTTAAACTATTATTGACCATGTTGACAATGTGTCATCGTGATGTCAACGTTTGTAAGGCATTTGTTTTTAACATCATTTGAAAAAGTGCAATGTCCCACACACTGTGTTGTACAATAGCTAATCTTTTTTTCCCTCGTAATCAGCCAACCTTTTCATGAGCAAGGCATCGTCTGACTGGACATATCCACCACTCAAAGGGCTGCCACTGGTTCTTTTTTTCTGATCTTCACATTGTTGCAAAACCGTCACATTTCTCCTGAACTCTATTAAGAAATCAGTGGGTGACATTAATAAATGTGAGTGCGGCCGCAGCCTGATTTTTTTTCTTTATCCGACCCTAAGCAATTCCTGAGGAACAGGATACTTGTCAAATGTGGTTTTGAGAATAACACGTGAGTAATGACCAAAAAAAATATTTTATTGAGGCATAAAGTTACATTTTAATTAATGAAAATAGAGCATTTCCTTGGTTGCTAGATCCATAGGTAATGTTTATACATTACGTCACGAACTTTGTGTTTTCTCATTCCCCTAACGCAGGTGTCTCTGACGCCAGTATTAGTATTAATAGTAGTAGTAGTGCCCTGTATTCATCATCAGAATAAATGTATCATCATCTTTCCATCTTCCTCTCTCCCCCGTTGTTTTCCGCTCACCCCGAATGGTGGGTGACATAGATACGTATATAAAAATTACCTAGTCACCAGGTCCAGTAAATGTAGGTGGTAAAAAACAGCATGGTGTTCATTTTTCTAAATTGTGGTCTCATTTAGAGTAAAATAGACAATAAGCAGAGTATACATTGGATCATGGATACAGCTTGATTGAGAGCTGGTCCGTCCAAACGGTGCATTGTTGCAGGTGTATGTGGGCGCGCAGGGGACGAGCTCTCAGTGAGAGCCCACCCCCCACTCGTATGTCTGGTTGCCAAAAAAACAACATGGCGCTGGTCAAAATGCAAAACTAGAGGCTTCAAAAGTGAAGTTCACAAACCAATGGGTGACGTCATGGTGGGTTGCCACTTGGTCGAGGCAGATGTTCCACCCACCACTGTGAGAGGTTTCTTCCTGTGAAAAGGGAGGTTTGTTGTCTCCACAGTCGCCAAGAGCAGCTCATTGGGGGAACTGTTGGGTTTTTTCCCTAATATTGTGAGGTCCTGACCGGACTATGTAAAGCAGATATACAAATAAAATTTAATAGAATTGAATAGGTAAAGAAAAAGTTAACCAATCGAGGATTAAAATGAACAACAAGAGAAAACATGGTTGAGAATGAGATATGAGTTTCTGCGTCACTCAAGCACAAGCACACGCTTCCTATTGAATCACCACAGTTCCCTTCCTGTAACACCACATGATGTAGGCATTGTTTAATAGCCTGCCTTCATAGTTCTGTGAAGATAAGGCCCGCGCTCCGAATCCGGAACTCGTCTCCATTCATTTCAGCTCAACTCCATTTATTAACCCACACAGATAACCCAGCCACTGGAAAACGCAGAGTCGGCAGCCGACACACTCCCTGAGATTCACCAAATTCCACTTCCCACAGACTGTTAGGGTTTGGTCATGGTCTGTGCTTAAAATGTGTCCTTTATCAGATGAGTCTACACTCCTCTTAAACATTCTGAAGAGAAATGTACCAATTAGAGAGTCAAATTACAATAATTGCTGCAGGATTTCCATACGATATACTGTACATATTTGCCACAACTCTTCGTCAGTGAGGGCTTTGACAGTTTATTGAAATTCTTCTAGGGGCAGAGCTCCTCCGGAGGCAGAAATAATCTCACTGAACTTAAAAAAAACACAGAGACATGAGGACCATCGGTGTGGTCATGCCATGTAGAATCAAATGTCTCAATAAATTTAAAAGAAATACGTATCAATGACATTTAAGGAAGGTTAATCAAATCAGATTAAATAAGTGGATTCAAAGCCTAACTCAAATTTGATAACATACAGCCGAAATGCTTATTAATTTTTTTAAATGTACATTATAAAAAGGTTTCATGAGCATGTTATTGTTCTGAAGTGTCTGTAAAATATGCTGTACCTAATGTTAAGCAGGACACTATAGGCCAGTTAATATGGGAGGCATTTGCACAAGCACACACTACAATAAAAAAACAAAGCAAACAAAAAATGCTGATAAAAAGTTCTCAGCAAGGCTGTCAAACATCAACGTAGGCGGAAAGAGTCTTTGCGTCCTGTTTTTTGGGGGTTTTCTCATTGTTATCTTTGTTTTATGGCCCAGGTAGAGGCTCAGCACCTTAAGCCTAATTGACTGCTGTTTTATGTGAAAGCACAGCTTGTGTTGCTCTAAAAAAAAAAGGGGGGGATGATTTTATTTCCAAGGTAAGAGATATTACTGTGGTTAATTATGCAAACAAAGGTTACTGGGGAGAGCAGGGAAGAAATGAGGATACAAACGAGGAAAAGAAGAAGGAAAAGTAGAAGGAAACGGAGGCAGGGGATGTTAAAAGAAACTTTCTACACCAATGAACAGTAGTGGCCCGTGGACATACATTCTAGTTGGGCAGACACTTTC
>NC_061528.1:0-35000 GCF_022379125.1 Scophthalmus maximus
TTTCGTAAGGCACAGTCTTGCCTATTTTTCATATGGTACATTTATTCCTTTATACTTACCTCAATTTCAATGCACTTTGCTCCGTCCTGGGATCGAGGTGATGGGACTGGGTGGGTGGAGAGTGCCTTCTCCGTCTCCTCCGGGAGACGGGCTCTAATTTACTTACTTAACCCCTAACCCTAATCTTGTTCTAATACCCTAAACCTAACCTCATCCTATGCCCTAAATTTACCTCATCCCAAGCCCTATATCACTTTTTCACATTCTAATAATAAATTAATCCAAACAGGTTCATTTGGGATTTATAACTCATTTAAAAATCATAATTTAGGAATCTATTAAAAATAAGTTCATTGGGCTTCATTATTTATTGTAAAAGACTTAGAACAATAAATATATTAATAAGAAACATTCATTTTAGTTTATTCATTTGGGCATTGCAAAGTAAAACATATTTCATTTAGTTTATTCCATTTCATTTGGTTTGGGGACTATGGTGTTAAATAGTGACAAACAAGATCACATACAAACTTACAAAAAAACAAATAGTCAGACCAAACAGAGAACAAAAGAGGAGGAGCTCAACTGAGGATATAAAAGGAGGAGCCTCAGTGGGAGCTCACTTCTCACATGCACATTGAGCAGACAACATCTCTCCAGCCACATTGAACAAAGAGTTTTTTTGTGTGTCATACAGGCCTGAAGAAGACGCAGAGAGGGTCGAAACGTTGCCAGGACACACCTTCCGTAGTTGTTTATTTTAAAACCTTTTATTTTTATTTCGTAAGAAAACGATTTTATTTTTTTATTTTTTTTCGTAAAACACAATTTCATTTTATTTCAAAAAAATACTTACCTTACCCACTGACAGGGGAATTTCGTAAGAAAAATTGCTTTTCGTTTGAAAACAAATTAGTTTCATTTCTAGTATACTTACCTTACCCGGTGATTATACTTACATTACCCACTGACATGGGTCATTTTGATGACGGCTGGACTCTGGTCCGACGTGGCAGACGCCGCCGTCGGGACCGCCAGCCGTTCCGGGATGATGGGGATGGGTGGCCGGCGAGTGCATTTCCTGTTTCCTTCGGGAGACAGGTTCTGGCAGAACTGATTCACCACTGTCAGAACCAATGAATGTGGGGTGGAAGCAAACCGGGATATTTCAGATGAACCGGGGGGTCTCATCGTGATATATTTCCTCGCCTTACCCTATTTTTAAAAACATTTGTATAACTTATATGTATTATATCGATCAGGTATAACGTCGTCATTGATTTATAGCCGCTTTCTAATTTACACGAGTCAAAATTAAAACGTGTGTTTACACAGTCTCTCCAGCAGGTGGCAGCACTATCACAAAGCTGCCGGTAAAACGTGCGGAAGTAGCAGGAGTGTCTGTGAGCATGCGCAGCTCGCTCAGCTGTGGCAACGCAGAAGGAAACTCGGAGCCGGTTTTATCTTCACATTTTGTTCGTCCTTGGTAAAACACGATGGCCGGTACCGCGCTGAAGAGACTCATGGCGGAGTATAAACGTGAGTGACCCGAAGCACCGAGTCCGACCTCCGGCTGCAGCCTGCGGGACAACTTGTAACGTCCCCGTCAGGCTACGAGCTAAGCTAACAGTCCCGGGACTCCATTAGAGAACACGTCAGTTAGATGTTGTTGTTGCTCCGCGACTCTGTAGCCGGATATGAATGGACACTTATTAACTATCATACATTAATTTTTGATTTGGTGTCATGTTCGATATGTCACATCACGTGACTCGTTGTGCTGCTGCAGTTTGATGACAACAGACATGAGACTTATTACACAGACTTTTCTTATCGCGCCAGTTACAGAGATTAGTGTCAATAACAGATCAAGGTTCACTTCTGCCTCAACATTTCACCGTCAATTCAACTGGAATGGTGTTAGCAGCTGTTAGCATGTTTAAAACAACCAGTCTGAGAGTAGTGGTTCTGGTGTGGACCTGGTGCAGAAAAGGGTTAGTTACATCGCCCCCAACCCACTGAATTCCTGAGTTGTTGTTTCCAAAGGTCAGAGGTCACAGCCTGATTTTACAGATGGTTAACCTGTGTGTGTGTGTGTGTGTGTGTGTGTGTGTGTGTTTGTTTGTGTGTGTTTGTTTTTCAGAGCTGACCCTGAATCCACCTGAGGGGATCGTTGCAGGTGAGACTTAATCACATCACATTGACTCTCTCTCATATTAGGGATTTAGGCTCATGCTCCGTTCACAGTTGCTACGGTAACACCCGTCGTCCACACTCCAGAGTTTTGACTGAAAAAGGAAAAACGGTCAGAGGTTAATAAAATCACATTCTGAAATTAAAGCTGTTTATCAATATCCCTCAATCTGCTCTAATGAATCACTTCCTGTCGTCAGCCTCGTTGTCTGACTCCACAAACATCAGAAATATTAATAATTACAGTCACAACTAATGAAAATTAATCTGACAATATTTTGCTAATCAAATTGTTTGTTTATCTTTATTTACCAGGTGACAATTTTCTGCTTTTCTGTCACAACTTAATCAATAAATAAACTAATCTTCAGTTTCAGCCTTATCAATTATAATAACATATATTCACAGAGGCACATTTCAGATTAGCATGATTTATCACAAAATAAAGAGGATAACATGTTTGATGTGTGAAGCTGCCGTGAACAGGAAGTAGAAACAGTTATGTTCTGTCTTCCTGTAGGGCCAGCCAATGAGGAGAACTTCTTTGAGTGGGAGGCGCTGATCATGTGAGTCCACACACACACACACACACACACACACACACACACACAGTGTTACTCCAGAACCCCTGGTCCCAGATCAGACCACAGACGGTCTGATGGTTCCAGAACCAGGATCCAGATCAGTGTGATGCTGCTGTGATGATAGAAGAATGATATTTATATTAATAATAACTTATGTTGACATTTTGCAGGTTTTTATTTGATATTACACAAGTGTGTTTGTGTGTTTTTATTTGATATTACACAAGTGTGTTTGTGTGTTTGTGTGTGTGTTGTATCTTCTTCCAGAGGGATGATGTCAGTGAAGGCATCATCATCATTAAGTGTAACTGAACTCTTGTTGTTGTTAGCGTGCCAGCAACTTCAGTTTGCCCTTCAATTTAACCAGCAACTCATTCACCGTCCACATCACACACACACACACACACACACACACACACACACACACACACACACACACACACACACACACACACACACCATTACCTGGGACAGTGCTAAGCTCGAGTGTGACAAGGTTCTGGTTTCATATCACAAGTTTGCTTATGAAATTCCTGCTGAAGAGTGTGTGAGAAAGAGAGAGATCATTTTACCTGACAGTCAGAAATAACCTGCAGATAAACGAAGGATTAGATCAGATAACTGATGTTGAGATTCAAACCTACAACTCAAACACATGAGATAAAACACTGATACTGATCATTGGACCATCTGATCACACCTGACGACGACGATCACACCTGACGATGACGATCACACCTGCTGATGCAGCACAAACCCAAAATACCTCATTTATGAAAAACCAAAAAAAGGGAAAATGGCCCAGTCCCGCACTGCCCTCTGGACAGAACCTCTGTATGTTACCCTATGTTCTGAATGTTTCAGGGGTCACGTGTTCTGTATGTTAACGTGTTCTGTATGTTAACATGTTCTATGCTGTCATGTGTTCTGTATGTCAACGTGTGTCCTGTATGTTTCAGGGGTCCTCAGGACACATGTTTTGAAGGTGGCGTGTTTCCAGCGGTCCTCAGTTTTCCGTCTGATTATCCTCTCAGTCCTCCGAAGATGAGGTTCACCTGCGACATGTTTCATCCTAACAGTAAGTTCACACGCTGCTCACCAGGGGGCAGTCTGCTTACCAGCTGCTGATTGATCGTTTCATTGCCTGGTCAGTAAATCAGGTTTCATCTTAAGGTGAAGATGAGTCATGTGACATCTGCTCACAGTAACCTTGGAAACATACTGAGACACTAAACTATCGCCCCGCCTGTCACAACACACCGCCGGCGTGTCGTTAGCGTGCTGTCGTTAGTGCTGAGATAAGTGGACTTGGGTCAGAGCCATGATGACCAAACAGTCTGAGCACGCTCCATAATGATTAGAGGACTGCAGGGTCGCTGCTGACCTGTCATCATCATCATCATCACACGCACACACACAAACACACATACACATATAAAGAAGAAAATATTTTATCTGCGTCAGAACACGTTTAAAACACACTCATGTTTAAGTGAAGTAAAACTAATGAGTGACTGAACACAGTGAGGTCACACCAGGCGACTGAAGCAGTGACGACAGGTTTATGGTTCGATTCCCGCTGTAACAGCAGCTGGTGAAACACTCATCAGATCCACTGATGATCCTGTTTGTTCTTCTACACCTGTGAGGACGAAAGTGTCGAAGACAAAGTTTCTCCGTCTGGTTTCAACTTTCAGCTTCACAAGAAACGTCACAAAAACTCAAACTTTCAAAAAAAATTCAGTTTTATATGGAGTCAAAACACCAAAGACTTTATTACGACATCACACATCTAAAGATGAAAAACACAGAAGAAAACTCCAGGAAACAATGTCTGAAAATAAAAACTTATAACAACACTTTTATTTATTGTATTGAATTAAACAATGTAACAGTTAGTCTGATTTGACTGAGCCTCAACCACTAACTCTTCCTCCTGTTCCTCCTCCTCCTCTTCCTCCTCCTGCTCTTCTTGCTCCTCTTGCTCCTCTTGCTCCTCCTGGTCCTCTTCCTCCTCCTGCTCCCCCTCCTCCTCCTCATCCCCCTCCTCCTCCAGTTTACCCGGATGGTCGGGTGTGTATCTCCATCCTCCACGCTCCAGGTGATGACCCAATGGGATACGAGAGCAGTGCAGAGAGGTGGAGTCCGGTCCAGAGTGTGGAGAAGATCCTGCTCTCAGTGGTCAGCATGTTGGCAGGTACGTTACATGATCCATGCTTCATGTGACAAGTGGTTTGTTTATAATATTTTCAACTGCCTCTATATAAACCAACTCCTCTTCTTCCTCTTCCTCCTCCTCAGAGCCGAACGACGAGAGTGGAGCGAACGTCGACGCCTCTAAAATGTGGCGCGAGGACCGAGAGCAGTTTTACAAACTTGCCCAGAAAATCGTACGCAAGTCCCTGGGCCTTTAGAGATGATGTCGTCACCCTGCAACAATGATGTCAGACTCGGGTGACAAACGATTCTCCTTCTTTTCACCATGGAAACCAACACACACACACACACACACAAACAAACACACACACACACACACACACACACACACACACACACACACACACACACAGAGTGCTGCTGACACGGACAGATTGAATAACTGATGACGGACGAGTGGAAGTCGATCAGAGCGAACAATTTTTTTGCTAAATTTTACAAATATGCAAAACTACAAAACAGACGCTTTTGATTTTTTGACGTGACATCACCGTGACAACCAGACCACGTGACATGTGACCTCCGGTTGATGATGTCACCACCACCTCACACCTTGACACAACATGGATCATTAATAATTCATATTCAATATCTGAACTTATGTCATGTGACCTCTCCACCAGTGTCGTCCAGCTACTGATTGGATATTTGATCATCATCATAACTAATGATGATCATATTTCATCATTTCAGACACGGATTAGTGCTGCGACTAAAGATGATTTATAATTATTTGCCTATTAAGTTTATTCGATTATCAATTAAATTATTTCATCGAATGTTCGTCAACGACATTAGAAATTATCATCGATAATATAAGTTTGAATTTATCAGTTCCAGAAAATTTCTGATGAATTCTTCTGTTGATCTCTTGGTTCTAGTCTCAGAGCTGCTGAGTCAAGTTCAGGTGAACGTGATGTTCTCTCATCTTTATAAAGGGTCAGAATTCAGGGTCGGAGTGAGTCATGGCTCGTTGTCTTCAGAAGCTCGTGGGACTTACGCACTTTATCTCTTCTCTTGGTCTGGAGACGTCAGGACTTTACTGACGATGAGTCGCTCCGACTGGCTTTATCCTCATCTTATTTGAATGCGTTTTGATGTTCATCTTGTTTGTTGAAGTGACTCGGACGATGACGTTTTGTTGTGAAAAGTTATAATTTGTCTTTTGCTTTAAAAAGTATAAGAATAAATCATGGGAAGCCAAACGAGTGTGAGCTGGTTATTTATCTGCAGAATTACAAAACAGAAAATTCATTTACATTTACAGTCAAACTCTTGAAGACATTGAAATACATAAATTAACCTTTATCAACTATTTACCTGCTGAAGATTCACAACGGGCTGACATCTGCCCTTAGCCCTGCCCCCACGGCCCCACTCCACAATCACTACTGTAAAGTCTTTATATACAGTCAGTGATCGTCTTTAAATACAGTCGCGGATCGTCTTTAAATACAGTCGCTGAGTGTCTTTATATATCGACTTTCTATAGTCAGTGATCGTGTTTATATAGTCACTGATCGTCTATATACAGTCGCTGATCGTCTTTATATACAATACTACAGTTGTATTATTGTAGTATTATAGTATTTGCAGCTGGTCACACATCACTTCTGTCTGCGATGAGAGAAGAACTCGTTCGAGTCTTGACCTGCCTGAACAGAGACGACAGACGAGTCATTAGAGATGCGAACCCGTGTGTTTACACTCACACTGTTATTAGCGTCTCTCTGTGGTTACACCACATTAGCTGCAGTATTATACAGGAGGGAGTCGTCTCACTGTCGTGTTCACTTTGTAAATAAAGATCCTTCATAGATAAACTGCAGAGAAAAGTTTCTCATCTGCTCCTGAGAAAAACATCCTTTCTTTTCTTGAATCAAACTTATAAATTCGGTCAAGCTGCACACACTCATAGAACCAGCCCACTGAATAATGTCTAATCTCAGTGAATCATTCATGGATCTTCATGAGAATGACGAGAGGAGCAATTTAAAACAAAAAATCCAGAAAGACTTTTGGGCTGAAGTGTAAAAGAAAAACCTTCAATCTCACAATGTTAAAGAAAGAGAGCAAACATTCCTGGCTCCGCCCCTATGTCTAGATCCACACCAACATTTCATGGATTATTTCTTGCTCCATGTTTTATCTTTCCACCAGGAGTTTTTCATCCTGCTGCCAAACAGACAAACCAACGGATAACGCTGATGTTTCATGAGGATCTGGAATCAGTCTGGGATCTGGAGCTCCAGCCTCCAGCTGTGAACCAGATCAGATGAGGTTTCTGTTGGGACACTCAGACTCACAGCTGGTGTGTCTGCCTGGTTGCCTTCCTTCAGAAACACTTTGTGAGATCTTATCTGTGTTCACAGGTTGTGTTTGGATGTTTCTGCTCTTATCGTCGAGAAACTTAAGCTTCAAGTTTCTGTCTCAGTCGAACCTTCAGCACCTGAAGTCGCAGGTTTATCTCCACATCAGTGTGTTTGTTGTTCCTCACCCTGAAGCTGAGCACAGATCTGGTTTCACAATCACACACACAATCTTTGACAAGTGTTGTAGAAATGTTGACATTCAGCTGGTGATGTGTGGCACTGTCCACACGCCATATACCTCAACCTCCCAGTCCACACACACACAGTCAGGCCTCAAGGACCTGCACCATGTGACCTGTGACCTGTGACCTGCTGTGACCTACTTTGATGACATGGACGGTCAGAGAGACAAAGACACATACAGACAGAAAGGCAGACAAAGACACAGACAGACAGAAAGACAGACAAAGACACAGACAGACGGAAAGACAGGTAAAGACAGACAGAAAGGCAGACAAAGACACAGAAAGACAGACAAAGACACAGACAGACAGACAAAGACACAGACAGACAGAAAGACAGACAGGAGTTAGTCATTTGTCAATAAAGGTCTCTGGGTTTGTTGGTGTCTCTGCCTGCTGGACTGGATCCAGACTCCAGTTTAAACCTGGATTATTTATGTTTAATCTGTTCATCAGATTAGTTGATCCACGTAAACATCACACGTCTCCCATCGAAAACATTTCTACTTTTACTGTCCCCCACTTTTCAGAGGAACATGATACAAGAGACATGACGTGACCCCCTCAGATCGATGTGGTGACCCTCTGGAGGGGCCCGACCCTGATGTTGTGAACCCCTGGTGTATATGACAGTGAAGTGCGAGGTTCTGATGAATGAACTTTTACTTTTTCATACTTTGAGTAAAGTATCTGGATTCTTTCTCCGCTGGTGAATATGAAAACAAAAGCAGCTCAGGTAGTTTTTGATTCACTCTGTGATGTGATGTCATTATGAGGAGTCTCAGGTGTGGCAGCATGTGAGGAGGGCGGGTCAGACAGGTAGGAGGCGGACCTATGCTTCACCTGGGGATTTCCTGTGTTGTGATCACCAGCACATGCCTCAGATACAGACCTGAGATCAGTCGCTTCTTCTTCTCTTTATCTCTCCTCTGGCATATTTCATCTTTCTTCTTCTTCTTCTGTTTCATCTCACAGATCATACGTTTATCAAAGCAAACAAGTTTTACACGAATGCGGTATTTATCGAACATCTGCACAAATTTTTAAATCTCACCTCATTTACATAGAGACACCAAACATGGTCATCAAAGACGTTTTAAACCTCCACATCAGATAATCTGATGTTTAAACTGAACATGTCACAGTCACGCTGACGTTTGTGATTTAAACTAATGTGGAACGATTTTATTAAACTGAATTTTCATGAAACTGTTTCCAGAGCATGAAGATGAAAACATCACTGTATATAAAGACGGTCACTGCCTGTATATAAAAACGATCACCGACTGTATATAAAGACGATCACTGACTGTATATAAAGACGATCAGAGACTGTATATAAAGACGGTCACTGCCTGTATATAAAGACGATCAGAGACTGTATATAAAGACGATCAGTGACTGTATATAAAGACGATCATTGACTGTATATAAAGACGGTCTACGACTGTATATAAAGACGATCACTGACTGTATATAAAGACGATCATTGACTGTATATAAAGACGATCATTGACTCTATATATCAAGACGATCACCGACTGTATATAAAGACGATCACCGACTGTATATATAGACAACGACACGTCTCTTTTTCCTCTCGTTGTATAACAATGAAGCTAAATCTCAGATTCAGGAGTCTCCATCTTGTGCTGGTGACGTAGTGATTGTTGAGTGGAGCCGTGGTATTGAGGCCCCGTCCAAACAAATTACAAATAATTTATAAAAATAAATTATAAAATGTTTTGGGTTATTTGTGATTTTTGGCTTCAAAGTTTCACATTATTTCTTTTCTGTCCTGAAGGTGAATCAATGCTTTCGAGAGGCAGCTCTCTCTCTCTATCTCTCTCTCTCTATCTCTCTCTCTCTCTCTCTCTCCAGCTCCTCCCAGTCTTTTATATTTAAATGTCGGTCGAGCGAGCCAGTCTCACCTGCAGGTAAAGTCTCCCTCTCCCCAGAGACGCACCTGAACCTGAAAATCACATCCAGCTGCTCTGTCTGTCAGAGCTTCCAACCACCAAGAGGAAACCACGAAACCTCTGAAGCTTTTTTCATTTTCAACTGAAAGAGAAGAACGTCAGAGAAAAGATGCTCATATTTTAAGGAAAGGGGGACAAAGTAAACATCTTGAATGATTTAAAAAAAAAAAATTCTCAAGTCAGAAGCAGGAAATTTGGATGACAGGTGGGCGTTTGAGGAAAGTTGTAAAAATCAAAACAACCTCTTCAACAATCCAATATCTTCAAGAGAATCTAGAATAAATACAAAAAGAGAATAACAGGTGGACGGACTAACCCTTCATGGTTTTACAGACAAGAGTGAATGTTCTGGACGTTTGAAGTAAAATGAGACAAAGATGAGACAACCTCTGTAACAACTTTTTATTTAGGATTTTAAAGTCTGGGAAGAAAAATAAGCTCAAGGAATTTTAAAAAGGATGTGCGAAGGAAAAATCAATGGACGACTTCTCCAAAGAGAATTTACGACTGAACAACAACTCCAACATTAAAGCAACTGTGGATCTTCTTCGCATTTCGAGATCATTTTAAAAGCAGAATAGTAAAAGATTTTTTCTTAACCCTTGGAGATTCGGGTGATCTCTGGGATAATTGGTCTGGACTGTTTTGAAGAGTCCAGGGAGACTCGCAACGAAAACCAGAAGGACGACTTGTAGAAGACGTCCCAGAGGTTTTGTACTGGAAGAGGAAAAATGTCTGGAGAAACCTGAGGCTCTTCCTTCAGAGCTGATCTGAGACCTCGGCAGACAGGATTGACCTCTGACCTCAGGTTTGATTTGACATTTTTCATTCAATTTTCAGATCCAGGAAACACAAATAAATTGTCATGATAAAACAAAATAAATTCTAAATCAAAGGCAGAGGTTTGGACCCTAAATGGACAGAAAGACGTCCCCTCGTTTCCTGTCATCTACAGCTCAATGATTGGTCAGTTAATCGATTATTCGAGTGACAGACGTTTTGTCAGCGACTTTGTCATTAATTGATAAATTGTTTATCATTTTCTTGAAAAAATGCCAGAAAATCTGATGCCAGCTTCTCAGATGTGATGATCGGTTAAGTTTCTTTGTCATAGAAATAAAATTTCTTAAATTGAATTTAAAAATAAAATAATAAAATGTTTTCCAGTCACATATTTACAACATAGCTGACATATTCAGTTTTCATGGTGCAACCTGATTTGGTAACTTGTTTGAAACTAGCTATCAGTTACTGGGAACTTCAGAAACTTTAGAGCAGGATTTATAAAGAGCTAGTGTTTGTGGTCATCAAATCAAGATCTGAGCTGCTGTATCAGACAACAACTGAGATCTGATCTTTTTTGTTTTTTAACGCAGACGTTTGAATAACTACTGCAGAGAAGGGGAAGAAGACAGTCGAAGGTATCTGATGCAGGTCGTCTTTACTCGTCTGTCCGTTGACTTGAACCTCAGGCGGTAGGTCATGAGGAAGACTTGTGAGGAGGAAGCAAATCCCCACTGTTGACGGAAAAAAGGCGAGATGTTGGCGTGTTGCTCCCTGCTGCTCACCTGGCTGCTGATCGCCACCAGAGTCCAGAGCCACAACTGGAGACCCTGCACAGGTACGGAGACTCAGGTGTGAGGTTGTAAATGTTCCAACAAGAAAACATTCAGCACATTGGATTTGTCGTCAGCAGCAAACTAACAGTCCAACCTCGTTTCTAACCCTAGCTTAGCACAAAGACTGTAACAGGGGGCAAACTGTTAGCCTAGATCCATCAAAGACGGGGGTTTATCTTGTGTGACAACACAAGCCAAATTCACCAAAACACTAAAACAATAAGTGTTTCATAAGAATGTCAAGTTTTTATTTGGAGGTGAGCTTTTGTAAATAAACAAGGAAGACCCCAAAGTACCAGATTTAGAAGATGAGTTTTGCTTTGAAAACCAAATGCGGAATGGACTTGATCGAGATACTAACTCCGACCCAAAGGCGAGAATCACTGAACCTGCATACACTCGATTCATAAACTGCCTCACCAACACACGACCTCCTCTAACTCTCAGAACCTTCTGATTTGCATTAAGTGAACAGAGACTGAAAATTCTTCTTTTATTCTCTCTTAATCTGATTAATGGCTCTGCCTCTGCTCCTGTGATTAGTTTGGAGAACCCGTCTGTCCTCAGTCTGTCTTACGTCCCGGGTGTTTCAAACGTTTCTTTGCAGCTTTGTGCTTCCTTGTTTGTCGTGTCTTTGAAATGTGAGATCTGTCTCTGTCCATGTCGTTCCCTCCCTCCATTCATCTTCCATTCATCTTCCATTGATCCCACTGCAGTGACAAAACACACACACGGAGCCTCAGAGGAGCTTAAAGGGGAATTCCAGCTAAAAACTGATGTTGACTTGTTGCTGTCAGTTAAGAAACAGGTTGAAACTCACTGCTCAAGTCTCATTTCTGTTCCCTGGTGTCCAGGTCATGTTCATTCACTGCTGCTATAGCAGACATCTTTAACCAGGGACCTCACATCTTACACATTTTCTCCAATATGTTAATCACCTATATGACTCCATGTTTTTCTGTCCTACTGTACATCACTCTGTGGCTCTTTGTTGCTCTGTACTCCAGGAATTACTCTATATGTTACATTAAACATACACCATACTCTATGACCTCATTCATTGAGCCATTCAATATCTGCGTCTGCCAATATGAAAACTTAAAATTCACAGAATAAACAAAACAGAAAAGATGAGCATTCATATTTACATTTTACAAAAAAAAGTTTATTTTCTCAATTCAAGTTCTATAGATTTGTTTGTATTTGTGTTTTGTGTTTATTTACAGTATGCTTACTAGGACTAGATGTTAGAATCCCTTGATATTCAGCACAAGCGCTGTTGTTGGAGATGTCCTCTTGGGTGGGGTTGGATTGGGGGATGACCGCCTGGTGCCTCCAATACGACACCTCATCAGTTGTGCACCCCGGCCTCATTGGGTGTTTCGGCCTTTTATCACAATACACCCTCACCCAAGGCTGGCCCACCGCAGGCTGAGACACAGACCTGGGTGTGTGTCGCACTGGAGGCTCCATGAGGTCACTTGGCAGCCCATACAGTCTCCTTCCGCTTCAGCCACAGCTGACAGCTGACAGTCTTTGATGGTCTTCCGCTGAGCCTGTCCTCTGATTCCAAGCTCTTTTAGTAGCCTTGTGGTGGAACTAGCTACAAAGCCCCTGCAGCCCACTTGCACTGGACGCACGTTTACTTTCCAGCCCCGGTCCTCTGCTTTGGCAGCCAAGTTTGCATATCGCAACCTTTTCCTTTCAAATGCCTCATCGATGGCTTCCTCCCACAGGACTGCCACTGGTTAAACTGTAAAATATCAAGACTCAATTTAAGTGTTAATGTTAAATAAGGGTAGCAATGAGGGTCATAAGGGTTTGATAAAGACATCTTAGGAATCACTGACACAATTATAAATATATGTATGTATATATATATATATATATATATATATATATATATATATATATATATATATATATATATATATATATGTATATATGTATATTGGCCATTATTATTATTATTATTGTTATTATTATTATCAGATTATTGGTCAGGCTCCAGTTATTTCGTACGTTACTTTGTTCGTACCCCTTTCTGGACATTTGACTCTTAACGTGACTTCAAACTTCTCTGCTCAACACAATGTTTTTGTTTTATGATATAAGGAACCAGAACCTTTGGTTTTATTTTTAGATCACTACAGATGACAAAGATAGAGGCATCATATGATATGTGGTGATAATGTGATGAAAATAGACTCTTCATCATTTACATCTGAGAGATGATTAACTGACCACAGCTCAGTCTTATCAATCACAGTCAGAGGATAAGATTTCCCTGCCTTGTTTCCTTTCCTCTATGATATAATATAATATAATAAAATGTAATAAAATAAAATATAATATAGATATATAATATAACACCCAGTTATTGGCAGTACTGTTCGTAAACCCCACCCCTAAGAACTTCTAAGAAATCTAAGTAGATGTTAAAAAAATGTTTCCAAAGATGGTCTCTGTCATTTTAGGTAGTTGTTATCACACTGATGTCATGTGTACGATCTACTGCAGCCTGGAGACATCGTCCGTCTTCATGTCACTGATCGTCTGTAAAAACAGTCTTAGAATCGTGGGCTGTTTGATAAGAGTTACCATCTATACTGTTTTTACTGTACAGATATAGTGTGTGTTTAAAAGAGTTACTTCCTCCTCAGACCTGCTGCCTCTTGACCTGCTGGCCAGAGCTCTGCCACGCCCAGGACAAGCTCCACCCACACAGGTAGGACACGTGGGGGCGAAGGGGCGATGGATGTGTGGAAGGAGTAATGACTGCAGAGCAGAAGATAAACAGGTGATTTGACCAAACAGGTGCAGATGGTTCAGTCCAGAGGGTCCAGAGGTCTTCGATTGGCTGGTGCTGTGACGAGAGGACTGAGTTTTCCCGCCTCACAAATCTTCACCAACTGTGACTACTTTCCTGCTGAGTTTTCATTGGTTGCCACCATCAAGATACCGAGACTGAGACAGAAGGTGAACCATGGAACTGAATAGAACCAGGTCTGGTCCCATCTAGATCGGTCTAACTTGTTCTTCTTCTCTCTGTTTCCAGAGGAATGAGTACATCTTCTCTGTGGTGGAGGAGAGATCTGATTCGCTGTTGCTGGGGTTACGTGTCTCAGAGAATAGCCTCCACTTTTTGAGCACGCCCCCTGGTGGGCGAGGCAGGTTGAGCTTCAAGGACGTGGGGTTGGACGATAACCGCTGGCACACCGTGGTGCTGGCCATCAGCGGACAGTATGCCACACTGACCGTCGACTGTGGACTTCCTCTGGAGCTGTGGGTCTCCATCAAACTAGTTCAGACCAGTTCAGACTAGTTCAGTTCGGTTTAATGTAGTCTGATTTTATTTATTTTCAAATGGGTTCAGTTCAGTCTGGTTCACTTTGACATTTGTTCAATCTGTTTGTTGAGTCTGGTTCTGCCTGGTTTAGTCTAATTCCTCCATCACAGGTTTTAGTTCACCCACGTGGTTTAATGGAGTTCAGTCTGGGTTGACTTCGTTCAGTTCAGCCTGGTTTGAGCTGGTCAGATCATAGAGAGTGACCAGCTTTAGACCCAGTTGATCTGGATATTCAAGGATCATGTATCAGTTTTAGATTGCAAACTGATTTCCTGTCTCCCAGTCAACAGGTCCAGTCCTTCCCCAGTGCTCTGAGCACCAGAGGGTCCAGGTTCTTCATTGGCAGCAGGAGAAGGTGGAGAGGACGTTTCTCTGTGAGTAGAGACCTTCAGAGACCTTCAGAGTCCTGTCTGCTGATGAACCTCCTTCTTGTCCTGCTCTGCACGTTCACACTGGTCTGTCTGTGTTCAGGGTTTACTGCGTCAACTGGTTCTACTTCCTGGCTCTGATGCCACACCAAGACTGTGTCCAACCTGTGACCCCAGTCTGGCCGAGCTGTCCGTCCCCCCGGTTCTCAAGTCCACCCCTTTCCAGCCAGACCACCAAGGACCAGTTTACCCGTACGGTGAGGAGGGGAGGGGCTGTTCGTTTACAACACACACTGTGAATAAAGTGTGTGTGTGTGTGTGTGTGTGTGTGTGTGTGCGTGCGTGTGTGTGTGTGTGTGTGTATGCGTGCGTTTGTGCGCGTGTGTGTGTGTTGTGTGTGTGTGTGTTGTGTGGGTGTTGGGACTGTAAACTTTGGGTTGTGATGGTTTCAGTGATTCTGTAACACGAGCTGCAAAATAGATGGAAAATCTACTTCCTGCCTCTGTTTGTGATTGACAGGCTTTTTAAAATACTGGTTTTATGTTTCTGTGTGTGTGTGTGTGTGTGTGTGTGTGTGTGTGTGTGTGTGTGTGTGTGTATGTAGCCAGTGGTTTGTTTGACAGTCGCGGTCTCTCCTGGTGTTTGATGTGTGTTTCTATGACAACAGCGTTAGGTCAGAATCTGGCCTTTTAGGTTCATTTTGAACTTTTGTTTAGAACCGTGAGATGAGTCAGAGAACTCTCTGAGCCACTGATCCTCCAGTGCATTGTGGGAACTGTAGTCTCAAAAATCAAGTTTGATTGTCTCTCAAATACATGTGAGAGAAAGAATAATGATACAGTTCACTTGAGAGCTGTTTGTTGTCCTGATGGTGAAGAGCAGCTGTGAGTCTTTTGGGCAGATGAGCACTGGTTCTGCCCTCAGGGCAGGTTCAATCTCAGATGTGTAATGATAGACTCGTCTCCCACTGCTCATAATGAAGGCATGCGGTTGAGTGAGGCACCCTCATTAAATCAGCTCTGTCAACCACTCAGAGACAGTCGCTGCTGAAATGACAGCTCCGTCACCGTGGAGACGGTACTTTCCATCAGTCAGTGACGTGTCACTGCTCATACACTCAGTCACTGAGCACAAGTCATCAAGTACTTCACTTCAGTTTTGTTCATTTCTTTCATGTCTCTTCTACTTCACTTTACTTCAAAGGTAAATGATGAATCTTTTATCACTCTACATTTAACAGACTCATCTCTCAGCATCTGTTCAGACTCATCCCTCTATCACACACATAGTTCATTCATTCATTCATCTTCCAGAGGCCGAGGCCAGAGTGACTCTGGGAAATCCTCCTCCGTGTTCGATGCTAGAACAAGGCCAACTGTGGTTCGACGCTGAGAGGAAAGGTCTGTTCATCTGTGACAGACTCACATGGAGGACGCTGCTGCAGAGTGAGTCATTAAACATCCTGACAGTTTACAGTTAGTGACACTGTGGTTTTGTTGTAAAACGTTGGCCTCATGGGAAAGAGTACAACTTAAAAATAAAGTAGTAATTAAAAACAAAACATTATAAAAGTAATTTTTTATTTGAAGGAAAACTTTTCAGAAATAACAAAAAGAAAGAACTGAGAGAAAAACAGAGAAACCGTATTTGAGAAAAAGACAGAATAAAGTTTGTCATATCATTAGTGAGTGTAAGTTATAAATGTATTAATTTAATATTCATGTATTAGTCACTGTAAGAATGACACGTCAGGACGGACCGACCATCGGCCATCGGACACTGTGCGAACGAGGAAGATGTCATTTCTCTGACACGTCTTATACATTTTGAATCACTTCCTGTGTCCACTGTGTGGCACTAGAGAGCGTGCACAAAACATACGTACATGTATCACATGTAGACCAGACCATTAACATTTCAATAAATGGAATGATGATTGTTACACGAGGCGTACTTCCTGTTGTCAGTAGGTGGCGCTATATCTATAACTGAATGTTGGCATGTAGATGTGACTATATATGAGCTACAACAACTTCCTGTTTCATGGCGAAACATTGAAATACACAATCACGGACACAAACCTTGAGTCTTTAGACCCGACTGACCAAATATGAGGTTGATCTGATTATTTCGTTAAAGTATGAAGAAGAAGGCCAAAGTTAAACATTCAATTCAAAATGGCCAACGTTCTAACGATGGGTTTAAACTACGGCTCCTGGAGCTGCTTCATCAGGTGGTGTAGGGGGCGCTATCAAGCCATTTTGCCCCACCAAACTTGACATGCATAAAATATGTAAATAATATATAATTTAATAATAATAACAGTAAAGGTCTCCTCACTATACTCAGAAACAATACTACAGTGCCTTGAGTCACTATGCTCTTGAACTAAGGTCTAATCCAACATCACATTCTCGTTCATTTTATTTTATTAATTTATTTGTATATTCTCATTCTACATGTTGCCGTATGTTTTTAAAAAAGATTTCTTATTTTCTCCTGCACATTAAGCACATTGATGCTCGTTACATGAGATATGGAATATGAATAAACTTGAAACTCAAGTGTATTAATCAACTGCAGCTGAGCAGCGCCTGGATTACGTAGACGACTACCAGGATCTCTACACCAGCTCAGAAACCTTTGACGTCGAGCTCTTCTCCATCCCGTCTGAAGGCCTGTTCATGGCTGCAGCTAACAGGTACTGAAACGAGGCTCTGTGTCCCGTGTCCTCTGGGTCTCCATGGTAACCTTCCCGTGTCCTCTGACAGGGACTCTCTGTCCGGGTCAGGAGTCTACAAGTGGAGAAACGGGTCGTTTCAGCTCTTCCAGAACATCAGCACTCAGGAGGCTCGAGCCTGGAAGCACTTCACTGTGGACGACAAGGTTTAACAATACTCCTTCAGGTTATTAACATGTAACTGAACAAAAATACTGCCTACGACCTTTTCCCCCGAACAACAGAAGCTTCTTTATACGTTAAAAGTTTTTGTCAGCATATATAAAAACAAAATGATGATGTGAACAAACAGACAAAACTGTGCTTCAACACAAACAACCAGTTCTGTTACAAAGATGTAACTGGATAACCTGTAAAACCTGTAAAACCTGTAAAACCTGTAAAACCTGTAAAACCTGTAAAACCTGTAGAACCTGTAGAATCCGTATGACATGTAGAACCCGTATAACCTGTAGAACCTTCTCACTGACCAAACTCTTCATAACCTCCTTGGTAAACACTTAAACTAAAACCATCTGCAGAACCTTTGTAATCACCTGAAGGATCAGTGGAACCTTCCAATCGACACTGAAACATCCTGACACGATCCTCCGAAGCTTGTTAAGGACTCAAGAACGTTGTTTTAGTAAAACTCTGTCACTAATTGTTCTCAGTGCTTTATTATTAAAAAAACACCATGACAACAGATAAAATATTAAACCTTCCTATTCGTCCTCCTTCAGATTTTCTTGGTGGTGGCAAACTCCAGGGAGGCGGAGCCTGAGCTGTCCGTCATCTATCGCTGGAATCGGCGACGGCGGCGTTTCCTCCGTTATCAGACTCTGGAGACTCACGGCGCTCTGGACTGGGAGGCCTTCCAAATACACAACCACAGCTTCCTGGTCGTGGCCAATCACAGACGAGGTAAACAGGAAGCAGGAAATTCATAATTTAAATAGAACTTAATGACCCGACTCTTTGGGCGAGTCCAGACATCGGCAGAGGGGAGAGGCGGAGCCTACAAGTTTTACTAGAGGTTCGTGGTTTCAAACTGAGAAGGTACAACATGTCTGACTTTGAGATCAAACACACCTCCACCTGCTCTGTGTGTGTGTGTGTCCTGTGAAGATAAAATACTCACTGATATGATCTGAGCTGAAAAGGAAAAAAAGGATGTGAGTACTGCAGGTGCACTGTGGTTAAGTAACACACACACACACACACACACACACACACACACACACACACACAGTAAAACATTCAACCTGACCTGTCAACCTGCAATTCTTTAAATTTCTGAAAACACTTTATTAAAAAATTTCTTCCTGGAGAGGTCAGAGGTCAGAAGAACGTTAACTTCACAGTCGTAGATGGAAATTATCATAAATTAAAATTTTCTTTTGTCCATTTTCTCAAAATGTTGTTTCTCTATGACATCTGGATGAAACTTGACTGTTGTGTGTTTGTCAGAGTCCAGGTGTTGTTGTTTCCATGAAGACACCGTTGTCTTCTTCAGGTGTTTCATTATAGTTTGCGTCTCTGTGTGTCCTCAGCCAGAGACTCTAACCACAACATCCACAGTGTGATCTACAGGTGGAACCCAGACACAAAGGTAACGACACACGTCGACCATCCAACGTCCTGTTCAGTCCGGTTCTGTCCCTTCATCTTGTTTCCAGTTCTGACGTCTCGTCCCTTCATCTCGTTTCCTGTTCTGACGTCTCGTCCCTCCCCCTCTCGTCCCTGTAGCTGTTTGAGGTGAACCAGACTCTGTCCACGTCCGGAGCGTACGACTGGGAGTTCTTCACCGTCGGACCATACCACTTCTTGGCGGTCGCCAACACCTTTGACGGTCAGAGCACGACCATCAGCTCCACTGTCTACGTGTGGTTGGACGGCGGCTTCCAGACCTTCCAGGACATCCTGGTCAGTGTCTGTTGTCTTTATGAGGTAGATCAGATGGTACTGTGGGTCAACATCTGGTTCCAGGGCTCTGTATGGGACGTCCGGGTCACTTGGCTTCAGTCCCTATATTTAGGGTTTGAACATTTCCAACACCGACTGTACCAAACTTCAGAAACATTAGAATCAAACATTTGATTTATCAAAGACATGAAGCTCTCTGTGTTTTCATCATAAGAACTTTTTCTTGTAGTTTTAAAAATACAAATCTCATAGTTAAGAGATCTTTTTGTAGACGTGAAGTTCTGGGTCACGACCCAGAGAAGAATCCAATAAATTATGGAGTGGATCCAGAGAAACGGGCAGATCCAGGATTTAAATATTCAAATCATAATCATCATATTTGTTTTCCTTATCTATTTTTTAATTATTACGAAAAATAATATCAGCATCTTCATTATGGAATTTTTTTATCATGTCAAAAATGATGCGAAAACTTTATGGTTGTCATAACAAAGAGAAGTGGATCTGTTTTAACATTAAACTCTAATCTAATCAATTCATTTTGTTATTCATAACATCAGGCTCATTAGGGTTAGAGACACTTCCTGATGATCTGTAGCTCCTCCCTCTCCCGCCGACCTGCACCTGTTCAGGTGAGCTCAGAGCAGACGGACGAGGACGATCAGAGTCGTCACAGTGAGTCAGACATTACCGTGACAATCCTAACCCCCCCACGTTGGTCGTAAACCTCTCACTGATCTGAACCGATGTCTTTGACCATCTCACCTGGTTTGTTCTAGTCAGTGTTTTGTTTCATCTCCTGTCCATCAGGTGTTGTCTCGGCCTCCTTCCTGGTTGCACTCGGACTCGTCTCGTTCTTGTTCGTGTCTTTTGTCTGACCGTTCCTGAGTCTGTTTGGACTCAGTCTGGACTCTGGACTTGGACTAATCCTACTTTGACCTGCACATTTAAACAAAACACAACAACAAAAACGAAGCTAGTAACCACGTCACACAGTTTGCCTGTGTGTCACTGAACACATCTCAGCAGGTCTGAGCCACATGTTGACGATCAGCACGTCCTGCAGTAAAAAGGTCAAACAGTAATAAAACATTAATGTGATGACAGACAATCACATGAAAAAAGATTCAAAAAGTCACATTTATGAAAAGATTTTTTAACTGCTCAGTTTACGAGGCTCTGATTAAAAAGCAAAGAAAAAACCTTCCAATTACAACACAGGAAACCAGAGGATTATAATTAGTGTGTGTGTGTGTGTGTGTGTGTGTGTGTGTGTGTGTGTGTGTGTGTGTGTGTGTGTGTGTGTGTGTGTGTGTGTGTGTGTGTGTGTGTGTGTGTGTGTGTGTGTGTGTGTGTGTGAGAGAGGGGGTTTCCAACTGCAGACAGCTGTTTGGACTCATTTGTCAGGATGGATCATCTGAATGAAGAAAGACTTGGATTTGAAAATGTGTTGAAAATTTTGTGAACCTTTAATTCGACTTCTGAAAGAAGCATCACGGTCACAGGGTCAGGGTCAGGGTTAACTCTTGGAGCAGGTCGACACGTCGGCTTCTTCACTGGTTCACACCAGGACTGAAGAATCTGCTGGTGCCCTCGTGAGGCTGCAGGACACATTACACCTGCAACACAAACCAAGTGGTGTTCTCTGATCAGTGATCAATAATGTGACGTGTTGCTGCCAGTATTGAAATCGTGAATCAATAATCCTCTCCTCTCTCTGCAGACGGTGGGAGCCACCGACTGGGAGACGTTTCAGATCGACGGCAGGTTCTTCCTTGCCGTCGCCAACAGTCAGAAGGTTTCTGACGGCGGCCTCAGTCCGTACAGCATCAACTCCACTGTGTACGAGCTCAGTGCACTGACGCAAACCTTCATCCGCTTCCAGGACATCCTCACTCACAGGTGACCAGAACCCCTGAGTCCTCATGAACCAGGTCCACTCAGGTCCTCTGACAACGGGTTTACATGAATACATGTAAATTGATATCGGTCAAATCAGTCAAGTTAAGTCAAAATGTATTGATTTTAACTGTGTCCTGTACAAGACCTGCAGAGGGCGCTGTCCCTGACCATCAACGACTTTATATGAAGACAATCAGAGACTGCATATAAAGACGATCACTGACTGTATATAAAGATGATCAGAGACTGTATACGAAGACGATCAGAGACTGCATATAAAGACGATCACTGACTGTATATTAAGATGATCAGAGACTGTATATAAAGACGATCACTGACTGTATATAAAGCTAAATTAAGCTATATGAAGCTAAAATCTCTCAGATGCAGGAGCCTCCATCTTGAGCTGGTGACATCATGTGGAGTCAGAGTCTGTGACGTAGTGATCGAGTGGAGCCTTGGTATCGAGGCCCTGCTCACACACGATCTCGACCAATCATGAAATCAGTGTCAGCTGCCAATAATTACGCAAAGTGATCAGAAACAAGAACACATGAACAAACATCAGTGTGATAACAATTACCTCAAGTGTCCCATCTGCTAACAGGGAGGGGGCGTGGCTTATGACCTATCCTGCAGCCAGACACCAGGGGGCGGGGCTTATGACATATCCTGCAGCCAGACACCAGGGGGCGGGGCTTATGACCTATCCTGCAGCCAGACACCAGGGGGCGGGACTTATGACCTATACTGCAGCCAGACACCAGGGGGCAATCGTCCACCCTTTATTTACAGTCTCTGGTCTGAATCAGCTGCTGTATCACTTAAACTCCAGCAGAGGGCGCTGAGGCTAAACTGATGACTATTACACAGTGGAATTAAACCACACACGTGTTCTGTCAGGAAACTTTCTCACAGTTTTTCTTTGCTGCATGAAAAGTCATCATCTGTTTTACATCATGTCGACTGATCACTGGAAACACTAACATGTTGTTGTTGTTGTTGTGGTCAGTGCGGTGGACTGGGAGTTCTTCACCATCGGAGATGAGAAGTTCCTGGTTGTGGCCAACTCTTACGACGGCAGCTCGTATTCTCTGAACAGTGTCGTCTACAGGTCGGTGCTTCCTGTCGAAGTTGGCGTCTGTTCTTCTGTTTGCAGCGTCTCATCGTGTGTTGTGTTTTCAGGTGGCAGGGTTACGAGGGCTTTGTTTCCGTCCACAGTCTGCCCACGTTCGGCTGCAGAGACTGGGAGCACTTCAGCACTGACGAAGGCTCCTTCCTCATCTACTCCAGCGCCACCACCAGGCTCAGCAAGGTCTTCAAACTCAAGACCTACTGAGTTTAAGACCCTGTGAGGGGCTTCAACTTCACAACCTTCTGACCTTTGACCCTAAACACCAGCTGCAGGACTCGTCATCAAAGCCCCCAAAGACCTTGTTGGACCCGCCATAGACGCTGTGATCCAGGTTCATACGTTGTATCATCACAATCATTTCAGCTAAAGAGCATCAGACTGGTTCAAGGTTCAGCTACAGATTAGCTCATTAGCTACGATCAGACAACAGCTAGCATTAGCATTCAAACACTCCCTAGCTAACATGTCTGGAGGTTTATTGTGGATGATGTCAGAGATGATGATGTCACAAGGAGTTGTAACAGCATGTGTCAGGTCAGACTCAGTCGGACTTCGCCTCCCAAACCCCAACCTTGATTTATAAACGTTTCTTTGTCAGACTTTATGTTGTGCTTCATGTCACGTCAGTGACGACAGCGTCCAGAGATAAACATCAGGAAGGTGATGTCATTGCACAGCCAGTGACATCATCAAAAACATCAGCTCAGGTCAAACCCTGAATCTGACTCTGGTTCAGACTCTGAACACCAGGTGGAGACGGTGGGTTCAGCCCTGCAGTGAGTCGCAGTCATCAGCTGAAGGTCGCTGAGGACGTGTTACTCAACAGAAACCAGGGGCGGCCCTCACGGGACCTAGGCCCTTACGGGGGCCCGGCCTTTACGGACAACCTTGGCAGCACGATACTGTTGATATCTCTCAGCTTCTTTAAATCTTACACATTTTAAATTGTATTAGCTGCAGCTGTGTATCAGTACCTCATAATTATTATGATATTGTTTTTTGATTATCACAATTGACAAAATTTAATATATGAACTAAACTCAAACTTTCTTGTGGGATGTTGGAGGAGCTCTTGAGCACAATCCAGTGGCTCGTCTTCCTCCTGATCACTAAACTGCAAAACTTTCTTTACTTTGACTTCACTCGGACATTGTGACTCATCCTCAGACATTTCAAAATAAGAGCAGATGAAAAACATGAATAAAGTTGTAAATTGCTGAGAAAGAAAACTTGTTGAAACTTTATTCAGTTGTAGTGATGTTGTGAATCTCATTAAATATTGAATCGTGTTTTTATGTAAATTTGATGGTTTATTTTAAAGGGATGAAATTCGATTACCTCCGACAAAGTGTTTTTACCGTCAGTTTGTTTGTTGTTTGTTTTTTTGTTTGTCAGCAGGATGAAAAAGTCCTGAACAGATTTCCAGTGAACTTGGTAAATGGTGGAACATGGATCAAGAAAGGATCTGGACCTGAATCTGGGTCTGGATCTGGATCTGGATCTGGATCTGAATCTGGATCGGGATCTGGATCTGACTCTGGATCTGGATCTGGATCCACTCATCCCGGATTTTAATGTCTGGTTCTTCTCGTTTGACCAGTCAAACATTTCGTTTTTCAAATGTTATTAAAAGTAATTAAACTTTTTTTATCATTTCCTTAAAAATGTATAGTTTGAAATGTATATATTTGTTTTTTGTTCTTCATTACATTTGAAAATGATATGAATATTATTTAATTTATTGTTTTATTTATGCTGGAGATAATGTGAATATTTTTATTTATTCAGGAATTTTATTAAATTATTTTAAATTCAGAGTTTGATTCAGTTTAATTTCACAATTATTGATATGAAGATATTTCAACTGTGTATTGTTTAACGCTGTGGGGCTTCACCACCGCAGTGGACTCTTCCCGCCGGCAGGTGTCGCTGTGGAGACTCAAAGACAGACGTTTCCGGCGGCTCCGGGGTCAAAGGTGACGGGTCCCGGTTTGAAAGTGTTTGAATCTTTGATGTGAGGTCGGTCTTCGGTGCTGTCGGTGCTGTGCTCGGTTACCGGAGTCAGTGGCGGGTGTGGGGTCTGTTTACCTGTGACGGTGACGTCAGTGCTCGCGCTGCGGCTTCAGGTAAAAACGTTACCATGTCGGTTTCCTGTGTTGGTGGTTCCAGGTAAACAGACCGTTACCGATGTTTTTCACAGGTCACAGGTCACCTCTATATTCATTACGTCACCATCCTCGTCTGAAACGAAACTAAACTAAATTAAATGAAAAAAATCTTATTTAAGTAAAAACCGGAAGTAAACGGCTGAAATAAATTGAGAGAAAACATTTCTGAAATGAAAATCTTGATATTTAAATGAAGTTATGGATTTATAACTGAACGTTCGGGGCCTCCGTACACGTGTGATTGTATTGAAATTACTTCTGTGTCAATCCCTTCATTCATTACAGATTTAAGTAATACAATCACGTAAAAATCAAAAAATAATAGAATAATGATGAGAATTGATAAAAAAATAGAGAGGGAGAAGAACGGAGACCTGTGTCTGTCAGTGTGTCTGACCCGGTCTTTATATACAGTCACTGATCGTCTTTATATACAGTCACTGATCGTCTTTATATACAGTCACTGATCGTCTTTATATACAGTCACTGATCGTCTTTATATACAGTCACTGATTGTCTTTATATACAGTCTCTGATCGTCTTTATATACAGTCACTGATCGTCTTTATATACAGTCACTGATTGTCTTTATATACAGTCTCTGATCGTCTTTATATACAGTCAGTAATCTTCTTTATATACAGTCAGTGATCGTCTTTATATACAGTCACTGATTGTCTTTACATACAGTCAGTGATCGTCTTTATATACAGTCAGTGATCGTCTTTATATACAGTCTCTGATCGTCTTTATATACCGTCTCTGATCGTCTTTATATACAGTCACTGATTGTCTTTATATACAGTCAGTGATCGTCTTTATATACATTTGCCGATCATCTTTATATACAGTCACTGATTGTCTTTATATACAGTCAGTGATCGTCTTTATATACATTTGCCGATCATCTTTATATACAGTCACTGATTGTCTTTATATACATTTGCCGATCATCTTTATATTCAGTCGCTGATTGTCTTTATTGTCTTTATATACGTCCGCCACAGAGTTGTCCTCTGTCTCTGCCCACCTGTCGGCATGGAGTCGCGGCTGCTGATTGGTTGGCAGCAGGAGAACAAGGAGCTTAAACGGGAAGTGTGTCGTGTGCAGGAAGAGCTGGCGGAGAGTCGAGCCGAGAGAGACGAGCTCGAGTCGAGGAACAGAGCTCTGAACGACCGGGTGAGGGGGAGGAGGAGGAGGAGGTCATTTCAGTCAATCAGCATTACATCTCTCTCTCTCTCTCTCTACCTCTACCGGAACCCCCGATTGCGGGAGACCCTTTTCCAGACATTGAGCTCATCTGTCACTGTGTTTTGATTAGTTTTTTTTATTTAATGCATTCTTTGATTTTTTTAGTTTTCTTTTTAAATCCATTTGTAAAAACGACCCTGGTTTTTCTGGTGAATTTTTTAATAAAAGTTCTTTTCAAAAATCTCTCTCTCTCTCTCTCTCTCTCTCTCTCTCTCTCTCTCTCTCTCTCTCTCTCCCCCCCCCCCTCCAGCTGTGCCAGTCAGTGTGTCCCTCCCTCACCCCCTCTATGCCTGTGGAGGGCGAGCAGAGGGAGTGGAGGAGGCGAGTGAGGGAGGGAAGAGAGAGGGAGGCCAGACAGGCGCTGCTTGTTCACCGGCTGCAGAACAAGGTCAGTGTTGTAGTACTCTGTGTACTTTTACTGCAGGTGGTGTAGTACAGAGTATCAGCAGTAGTATTATCAGTGTGTTGTAGTAATCTGTGTACTTTTACTGCAGGTGATTGAGTACAGAGATCAATGTCAACGTCTGGAGCTTCAGCTGCTGGATGAACAAACACATCGGCTCAACACTGAGGTCAGACTACACAAGTACTTAAGTACAGTAGTTCTACAGTACTAGTACTTCACAGTGCTGTAGTTTTAAAGTACTAGTACTTCACAGTGTAGTAGTTTTACACGACAGTAGTTTTACAGTACTAGTTCTTCACAGTGCAGTAGTTCTACAGTACTAGTACTTCACAGTGCAGTAGTTTACAGCACAGTAGTTTTAAAGTACTAGTACTTCACACTCGTCCTGTTGTGTGTTTGTTGTGTAGCAGAAGATCAGAGATGAACACAGTGACTCTCTGGAGAGCGCCCTCATCACGCTGGAGGAGGAACAGCAGAGGTGTGTGCGTGCGTGTGTGCGAGCGTGGAAGACTTGTATTTAGTGTGTGCGAGACGTGCGTGCGAGACGTGCGAAACGTGCGTGACGTGTATTTAATGTGTGTTCTGTGTGCGTGTGTGCGTGGGTGCGTATCCCCGTCCGTCCGTCCAGGTCAGTCAGTCTGGTTGAGACCAATGCTCTCTTGCGGGAGCAGCTCAGCCAATCAGAACAGGTCAACCAGGCCCTGACGGAAGACCTCCAGAAGCTGACTGCTGATTGGTCGAGAGCTGTGGAGGAGGCCGAGCAGAGAGAGTCTGGTTGGCCGAGACAAAAGGAGGTCTGCAGGTTTTACTATTATTATTATTTCTGCAAAGTAACAAAGTACATTTACTCATTAATGTGATTGTGTGTGTAGTGTGTATCAGGTGGTGTGGGTCAGCATCAGGCTCGGTTCTTGTCTGTGTGGAGATCTGTAGTTTCTCTGCAGCGACTCTGTCACTCTCTTAAAATTGCTGCTGACAGGTGAGACACACACACACACACACGCACACACACACACACACACACACACACACACACACACACACACACACACACACACACACGTGATGTTGACCTTCCTGTCTCTCTGTGCAGGGACCTGTGGCAGCTGAGGGCGGAGTTTTCTCGTGTCTCCTCCTGTCTCCTCTCTAGCTGTGACTCTGTCTCCTCCTCAATGCTGCTCAGCACTCCTCGAATCAAACCTTCCTCCCCTGCTCCTCCTCCTTCCCCCCTCTCCTCCACCCTGGTCCTCCCTCCTCCTCCCCTCTCCTCCACCCTGGTCCTCCCTCCTCCTCCCCTCTCCTCCACCTTGGTCCTCCCTACTCCTCCCCTCTCCTCCACCTTGGTCCTCCCTACTCCTCCTCCCCTCTCCTCCACCCAGGGAACCTTCTTGTTGGGGGAGCTGGAGCAGAGGACGGAGGAGCAGCAGCTCCACCAGGAGGCTGAAGTCTCTGAGCTGAAGCAGCGGTAAAGAACTAACCTCTGACCCCTAGTCACTGAGCTGAGCCTCGGAGCTCACTGACCCTGTGACCTCTCTCTCTCTCTCTCTTTCTCTCTCTCTCTGTCTCTCTGTTAGGGTGGTGGAGCTCTCTCGCTCACTGCAGGAGGAGCACAGTCAGAGGGAGGAGAGAGAGAGAGCGGTGGAGAGACACAGAGAAACAGAGAGACGGCTGCAGTCCGTCAGTCGGGCTGTGATCCGTCTGGTGAGTGTGACACTTGATCAATATCATCATCATCAATATTAACCAATAATCAATATACACTGAACAAAATATGAACGCAACACTTTTGTTTTTGCCTCCATTTTTCATGAGCTGAACTCAAAGATCTAAGACTTTTTTTATGTACACAAAAGGCTTATTTCTCTCAAATATTGTTCACAAA
The DNA here is from genome assembly GCF_022379125.1 of Scophthalmus maximus. Classification (NCBI taxonomy): domain Eukaryota; kingdom Metazoa; phylum Chordata; class Actinopteri; order Pleuronectiformes; family Scophthalmidae; genus Scophthalmus; species Scophthalmus maximus. The sequence goes on from NC_061528.1 coordinate 28,253, forward strand.
TCTGTGTAAATCTGTGTTAGTGAGCACGAGATAATCCATCCACCTCACAGTTGTGGCATATCAAGATGCTGATTAGACAGCATGATTATTGCACAGGTGTGCCTTAGGCTGGCCACAATAAAAGGCCACTCTAAAATGTGCACTTTTACTGTATTGGTGGGGTCCGAAAACCAGTCAGTATCTGGTGTGACCACCATTTGCCTCATGCAGTGCAACACATCTCCTTCGCATAGAGTTGATCAGGTTGTTGATTGTGGTCCACTCCTCTTCAATGGCTGTGCGAAGTTGCTGGATATTGGCAGGACCTGGAACACGCTGTTGTATACGCCGATCCAGAGCATCCCAAACACGCTCAATGGGTGACATGTCCGGTGAGTATGCTGGCCATGCAAGAACTGGGATGTTTTCAGCTTCCAGGAATTGTGTACAGATCCTTGCAACATGGGGCCGTGCATTACCATGCTGCAACATGAGGTGATGGTCGAGGATGAATGGCACAACAATGGGCCTCAGGATCTCGTCACGGTATCTCTGTGCATTCAAAATGCCATCAATAAAATGCACCTGTGTTCTAGTCCATAACATACGCCTGCCCATACCATAACCCCACCACCACCATGGGCCACTCGAGCCACAACGTTGACATCAGCAAACCGCTCACCCACACGACGCCATACACGCTGTCTGCCATCTGCCCTGCACAGTGAAAACCGGGATTCATCCGTGAAGAGAACACCTCTCCAAAGTGCCAGACGACATTAAATGCTCACATTCGATGTCGAGACCCCGATGAGGACGACGAGCATGCAGATGAGCTTCCCTGAGACGGTTTCTGACAATTTGTGCAGAAATTCTTTGGTTATGCAAACCGATTGTTGCAGCAGCTGTCCGGGTGGCTGGTCTCAGATGATGTTGGAGGTGAAGATGCTGGATATGGAGGTCCTGGGCTGGTGTGGTTACACGTGGTGTGCGGTTGTGAGGCCGGTTGGATGTACTGCCAAATTCTCTGAAACGCCTTTGGAGACGGCTTATGGTAGAGAAATGAACATTCAATTCACGGGCAACAGCTCTGGTGGACATTCCTGCAGTCAGCATGCCAATTGCACGCTCCCTCAAAACTTGCGACATCTGTGGCATTATGCTGTGATAAAAGTGCACATTTTAGAGTGGCCTTTTATTGTGGCCAGCCTAAGGCACACCTGTGCAATAATCATGCTGTCTGATCAGCATCTTGATATGCAACACCTGTGAGGTGGATGGATTATCTCGGCAAAGGAGAAGTGCTCACTAACAGATTTGGGAACAATATTTGAGAGAAATAAGCCTTTTCTGTACATAGAAAAAGTCTTAGATCTTTGAGATCAGCTCATGAAAAATGGGGGCAAAAACAAAAGTGTTGCGTTTATAATTTTGTTCAGTGTATATCTCTGATCGTGGAGCCATGGTATCTGATATATATTTAATCAATGATCAAGAAATTTTGTTTTAGAAACTCCGTCACATCATCAGTCTGTTGTGTTATGTCTTCAGTCCAGAGTCCTGAGCAGCAGCTGTCAGTCTGTGTGTGTGTCCTCGGACAGCGTCCTCAGTTTGGACCTGTGCTCCCTACTGTCGGTCGTGTCTCAGGCGGAGAGCGCCCTGCAGAGGAGGCACCAGGAACTGCAGGTCAGTCACAGTAGGAGCAGTTTCTACTGCAGGTCCCAGTCATGGATTTGTTGATGAGTGTGTGTGTGTGTGTGTGTGTGTGTGTGTGTGTGTGTGTGTGTGTGTGTGTGTGTGTGTGTGTGTGTGTGTGTGTGTGTGTGTGTGTGTGTGTGTGTGTGTGTGTGTGTGTGTGTGTGTGTGTGTGTGTGTGTGTGTGTGTGTGTGTGTGTGTGCGCGCGTCAGGGGGCGGAGCTATCTCTGAGGCGGCTGGGCGAGGAGAAAATGGCCCTGCAGCTCAGACTGAAGCAGGTGGAGGACGACAATCATCAGCTGCAGACACGCACACAACACACTCAGCTGCAGACACGCACACAACACACTCAGCTGGAGCTCACACACACTCTGGACACACTGAGCAGGTACACACACACACACACACACACACACTCTGGACACTGAGCAGGTGCACGCACGCACGCACGCGCGCACACACACACAGAGTGTGTGTGTGTGCGCGCGTGCGTGCGTGCGTGGGATGGGGGGAGTATGAGAAACTACATACTGAGGTCAAAGGTCAACTTTCAGATTAGCGGCCTGGCTTCTTCTTCGGTCTAATAAATGTGTTTGTGTGACAGGGAGCGCGAGGCGTTGTCCTCTCTGCGTCTGATGGAGGTGAAGAAGAAGGAGGAGGAGTTGAAGACGAGGGAAGAGGAGGGGAAGACGAGGGAGGAGGAGGTGCAGAGGGAGAGCAACCGACTGAGGAAGGAGAGAGAAACTCTCAGACGGTACTTTACTGTTCTACTACAGACTGTCAGTAACAGACTGTAAATAAAGATGGACGATCGCCCCCTGGTGTCTGGCTGCAGTATAGGTCATAAGCCCCGCCCCCTGGTGTCTGGCTACAGTATAGGTCATAAGCCCGGCCCTCGGTGTCTGGCTGCAGTATAGGTCATATGCCCCGCCCCCTGGTGTCTTGCTGCAGTATAGGTCATAAGCCCCGCCCCCTCCATGTGAGCAGATGGAACATGTGAGGTCGTTGTTATCACACTGATGTTTGTTCACGTGTTCATGTTTCTGATGACTTTGCATCATGATTGGCAGCTGACACTGACTCATGATTGGTCGAGAGCATGTGTGGGCGGGGCCTCGATACCCTGGCTCCACTCGATCACTACGTCACAGACTCTGACTCTACATGACGTCACCAGCAAAAGATGTAGGCTCCTGAATCTGAGAGATTTTCGCTTCATTGTTATACAACGAGAGGAAGAAGAGACGTGTCGTCGACTTTTTCAGTCTCTGATCGTCTTTATATACAGTCAGTGATCGTCTTCATATACAGTCAGTGATCGTCTTCATATACAGTCGCTGATCGTCTTTATATACAGTCGCTGATCATCTTTATATACAGTCAGTGATCGTCTTTATGTACAGTCTCTGATCGTCCAGTTGTTAATTCCAGATGTTTGTTTCAGAGAGGAGATGGAGCTGTTGGACAACGTCCAGCTGACAGAGAGAAATTCGCTCCGTCAGCTGGAGATTCTCACTCTGAAGGTAAAAACTGACTCAGACTGTTTGTTCCTCTTGTCTAGTTTCTGCTTCTGTTTATTCTGTTCTCCTTCCGTCCTGCAGGGGGCGGTGGAGAGGGAGCAGCTGGACAGACGCAGAGCAGAGGAAGAGGCTGCTGACGCCCGAGACGCCCTGACACAGGTTCAGTTCTTTTCAGTCGTTAAACAACAATAAAACTTGAGTTGACAGATGCTGAGAACATCTGGAGCTCACAGGAAGTGACCACATCAGTCAGTCTTCATCTCACCATGATGACTTCATCGTATTTCATCACCTGAGGTGGCGCCAGAGAGTGACGGGGAGGAGCAGAAAAACTATGTTTAGCTGACATGACATCAAACTGCAGAGGTCAAATGTTAAAGAGAGTGATGACCTCACAATGTCTCGTCCTCTTCAGTCCCGGGAGCGTGAGCTGCGTCTCTCATCCTCTGAGTGTGTGTTGACGTGGGAGGTGGACGCGGGACGGGACGCTCTGGACAAGATGGCCACCCTCAACGTAGGTTTGGAATCAGACAAGAGAGAGATGAACAAACAGCTGCTGCAGGTACAGATGCTCGCTTTACCACTCTCTCTCTCTTCTCTCTGTCTCAATCATTTCAAAGATCTTTATTGGCATGAAAGTTTAAACAACAATGTTGCCATCAACATACAATTTTTCAGAACCAATCGGTCAGAACACAACAGTGTGTGTGTGTGTGTGTGTGTGTGTGTGTGTGTGTGTGTGTGTGTGTGTGTGTGTGTGTGTGTGTGTGTGTGTGTGTGTGTGTGTGTGTGTGTGTGTGTGTGTGTGTGTGTGTGTGTGTGTGTGTGTGTGTGTGTGTGTGTGTGTGTGTGTGTGTGTGTGTTTTTGCAGCTGGAGTGTGAGCTGTCCGACAGCCAATCCCAGCTGCAGGCTCTGAGGTCAGAGGTCAGCTCTCTGCAGAGAGAGGTCAAGTCCCTCCACACAGACGGCAGTTTGCTCAGGTCGGATCCCAAATATAAACAATATGATTCAAACCCTGAAAATAAACATTTTCCCACATCAACCATTTTTAATAAACACTAAATATATATCACATGTACCAACCCTGATCAACCCTTAATCCTGAATTCAAATCTTTGATCTGTTGTGTCCAGAGCTCAGTGGCAGGCGGAGGCCGACATTGTCCATCAGATGAGAGAAAGAGTGCGAGACATGGAGAGAATAATGGAGGACAAGGAGAGGGAGATGGCTTCCCTGATGGAGAAGAGAGAGAGGGATGGACGGCAGCAGGAGGAGGTACAAACGTCGAGGAGGAGGAGGAGGAGGAGGAGGAAGAGGAGTGACCTGTGGTCATGTGACGCCTGTGGTGTGTGTGGTCCTCAGCTGTGTGAGGACGTGAGGAGGAGACACCTGCAGCAGCAGGAGGAGCAGCAGAAGGAGAGCAGGCGGCTGCAGGAGCAGCAGGAGGAGCAGCAGAGGGAGAGCAGGCGGCTGCAGGAGCAGCAGGAGGAGCAGGAGAGGGAGAGCAGGAGGCTGCAGGAGCAGCAGGAGGAGCAGCAGAGGGAGAGCAGGAGGCTGCAGGAGCAGCAGGAGGAGCAGCAGAGGGAGAGCAGGAGGCTGCAGGAGCAGCAGGAGGAGCAGAGCAGTCTGCTCAGACAGCGGCAGCAGCTGGAGGAGGAGCTGCAGGAGCTCAGGTACTGAACTCATCTGCTCATCACACTGAGCACCTCCTCTCTCTCTCTCTCACTTGCAGGTCTCAGTCAATGTCTCTCTCTCTCTCTATATATTTCTCTCTCTCCCTCTCTCTCTCACCTGCAGGTCTTAGTCAATGTCTCTCTCTTTCTATATATATTTCTCTCTCTCCCTCTCCCTCTCTCCTTCAGATCTCTGTCGGTGTCTCTCCACCAGCAGCTCACTCAGCAGCAGAAGCAGTTGTCTCAGTTGGAGTTGGACAGAAGTCAGATGATCACACAAGTTCACACTGTGCAGGAGGCTAAACAGGCCATACAGGGTGGGTGTGTGTGTGTGTGTGTGTGTGTGTGTGTGTGTGTGTGTGTGTGTGTGTGTGTGTGTGTGTGTGTGTGTGTGTGTGTGTGTGTGTGTGTGTGTGTGTGTGTGTGTGTGTGTGTGTGTGTGTGTGTGTGTGTGTGTGTGTGTGTGTGTGTGTGTGCGAAGAGGAGAATAACTGTTGATTTTTTTCTCTGAAGGAGAAGTCCAGTGTCTGAGAGAAGAAATGGAACAAGAAACAGCCAAGAGAAGGAGGAGTGAGGAGGAGAGAAGGAAGAGTGAGGAAGAGAGGGAGGCGCTGAAGGAGAAGACGGAGAGGCTGAGGAGGACGATGAGGGAGGAGGAGGAGGAGAGGAAGAAGGAGAGAGAGGCCTGGCAAAGAGAGAGGGAGGCTCTGAGTGAAGAGCTGGGCACGACAGACGGAGAAGTGGAGGCTCTGAGGAGGCGCAAAGAGGGACTGACGGAGGAAAAGGAGGAGACACAGAAGGAGATGGAGAGACTGAGTGGGGAGGTGACGGAAAGGGAGGCGCAAATCAGCAAGATGATGGAGAGAGCACAGCGGGTGGAAAGAGAGAGAGAGGAGGAGATGAAGAGGGAGGAGGAGAGGAAGACAGAGCTCAGGTCGAGAGAGGAGGAGATGAGGAGAGAGGAGGAGAGGCTGAGGGACAGAGAGATGGACGCACTCTGTGACCGGATGGGGAGATTAGAGAGAGGGAAGGAGGAAAGGGAGAAGGAGGTGGAGAAATGGAAGGCGAGAGTGGAGGAGGTGGAAGAGGAGTTTGTCAGACTGAGTAAAAAAGTCTCCCAACAAGAGGAAGAGGGGAAGGAGCTGGAGAGATTGAGGGGCAGGGTGGAGGAGGTGGAGAGGGAGAGAGAGGAGAATGAGGGGCAGGTGGAGCTGCTGAGTGTGAGACTGAATGTGGCAAAGGAAGAGTGTGAGGAGATGAAGGAGGAGGTGCAGCGGAGAGAGCGCAGCCTGGAGCGTCAGATGAGCGCCGTGAGGGAGAGGGAGGAGGAAGTGGAGGAGCTGAAGCAGCAGCTGAGGCTGGTGGAGGAGCGGGAGGAGGAGGGAGCAAGGGAGCACCAGGAGGTGAAGGAGAAACTGAAGCAGAAGGTGGCGAGAGAGGAGCAGCTGGAGCTGTTGCTCAGAGAAACTCGGGCTCTGCTGGAAGAAGAGAGGAGGGAGGCTGGAGGAAGAGACGACAGGATCTCCTCCCTGCTCCGAGAGCTGCAGGAGGCGCAGGCTGAAACCGAGGGAGCGAGGAGGAGAGCCACACAGTGGGAGGAGGACAAGGACAGGCTAGAAGAGGAGGTGAAGGACTGGAGGGAGAAGGCAGAGCTCGGCACACGGGAGTCGGCAAAGCTCAGCCATCTTCTGAAGGACAGAGAGGAGAAGGCGCAGCTGCTGAGAACTACGCTGGAGGAGAGGGAGGAGGAGAGGAGAGAGAGGGATGTGCTGAGGAGAACAGAGGAGGAAAGGAGGAGGAGACTGGACAACAAGCTGATGGAGATGGAGGAGGAGAAGAGGAGGCTGGAGGAGAACGTGAGGGAGAGAGAGGAGGAGCA